>NW_027490664.1:0-82032 GCF_050948175.1 Xylocopa sonorina | reverse complement strand
AGATGAATGTAAGTGCGACACTTCCTTGCAAGGAAATAGCGTTTGCAGATGTCTACGTATCGTAGCAATAGAGTTCTTATGATTCTTAAAACGCGATATCGCATCTCATTTCTATGCTTCATGATAAGGTATAATATGATTTGCGAAGTGTTATGTATCCGTCGTCTACACTTCAAATGAATGTAAATGCGACACTTCCTTGCAAGGAAATAGCGTTTGCAGATATCTACGTATCGTAGCAATAGAGTTCATATGATTCTTAAAACGCGATATCGCATCTCATTTCTATGTTTCATGGTAAGATATAATATGATTTGCGGAGTGTTATGTATTCCTCGTCTACACTTCAAATGAATATGAATGCGACACTTCCTCGCTAGGAAATAGCGTTTGCAGATGTCTACGTATAGTAGCAGTTGAGTTCTAATGCTTCTTAAAACGCGATATCGCATCTCATTTCTATGTTTCATGGTAAGATATAATATGATTTGCGAAGTGTTATGTATTCCTCGTCTACACATCAAATGAATGTAAAAGCGACACTTCCTTGCAAGGAAATAGCGTTTGCAGATGTCTATGTATCGTAGCAGTTGAGTTCTAGTGCTTCTTAAAACGCGATATCGCATCTCATTTCCATGTTTCATGGTAAGGTATAATATGATTTGAGAAGTGTTATGTATTCCTCGTCTACACTTCAAATGAATGTAAATGCGACACTTCTTTGCAAGGAAATAGCGTTTGCAGATGTCTACGTATCGTTGCAATAGAGTTCTTATGATTCTTAAAACGCGATATCCCATCTCATTTCTATGCTTCATGGTAAGGTATAATATGATTTGCGAAGTGTTATGTATCCGTCGTCTACACTTCAAATGAATGTAAATGCGACACTTTCTTGCAAGGAAATAGCGTTTGCAAATGTCTACCTATCGTAGCAGTAGTGTTCTAATGCTTCTTAGAACGCGATGTCGCATCCCATTTCTACGTTCATGGTAAGATATAATATGATTTTCGAACTGTTATGTATTCCACGTCTACACTTCAAATGAATGTAAATGCGACACTTCCTTGCAAGGAAATAGCGTTTGCAGATGTCTACGTATCGTAGCAATAGAGTTCTTATGATTCTTAAAACGCGATATCCCATCTCATTTCTATGTTTCATGGTAAGATATAATATGATTTGCGGAGTGTTATGTATTCCTCGTCTACACTTCAAATGAATGTAAATGCGACACTTCCTTGCAAGGAAATAGAGTTTGCGTGTGTCTACCTATTGTAGCAGTAGTGTTCTAATGCTTCTTAGAACGCGATGTCGCATCTCATTTCTGTGTTTCATGGTAAGATATAATATGATTTGCGAACTGTTATGTATCCGTCGTCTACACTTCAAATGAATGTAAATGCCACACTTCTTTGCGAGGAAATAGCGTTTGCAGATGTCTACGTATCGTTGCAATAGAGTTCTTATGATTCTTAAAACGCGATATCGCATCACATTTCTATGTTTCATGGTAAGATATAATATGATTTGCGGAGTGTTATGTATTCCTCGTCTACACTTCAAATGAATGTGAATGCGACACTTCCTCGCTAGGAAATAGCGTTTGCAGATGTCTACGTATAGTAGCAGTTGAGTTCTAATGCTTCTTAAAACGCGATATCGCATCTCATTTCTATGTTTCATGGTAAGATATAATATGATTTGCGGAGTGTTATGTATTCCTCGTCTACACTTCAAATGAATGTGAATGCGACACTTCCTCGCTAGGAAATAGCGTTTGCAGATGTCTACGTATAGTAGCAGTTGAGTTCTAATGCTTCTTAAAACGCGATATCGCATCTCATTTCTATGTTTCATGGTAAGATATAATATGATTTGCGAAGTGTTATGTATTCCTCGTCTACACATCAAATGAATGTAAAAGCGACACTTCCTTGCAAGGAAATAGCGTTTGCAGATGTCTACGTATCGTAGCAATAGAGTTCTTATGATTCTTAAAACGCGATATCGCATCTCATTTCTATGTTTCATGGTAAGGTATAATATGATTTGCGAAGTGTTATGTATCCGTCGTCTACACTTCAAATGAATGTAAATGCGACACTTCCTTGCAAGGAAATAGCGTTTGCAGATATCTACGTATCGTAGCAATAGAGTTCATATGATTCTTAAAACGCGATATCGCATCTCATTTCTATGTTTCATGGTAAGATATAATATGATTTGCGGAGTGTTATGTATTCCTCGTCTACACTTCAAATGAATGTGAATGCGACACTTCCTCGCTAGGAAATAGCGTTTGCAGATGTCTACGTATAGTAGCAGTTGAGTTCTAATGCTTCTTAAAACGCGACATCGCACCCCATTTCTATGTTTCATGGTAAGATATAATATGATTTGCGAAGTGTCATGTATTCCTCGTCTACACATCAAATGAATGTAAATGCGACACTTCCTTGCAAGGAAATAGCGTTTGCAGATATCTACGTATCGTAGCAATAGAGTTCATATGATTCTTAAAACGCGATATCGCATCTCATTTCTATGTTTCATGGTAAGATATAATATGATTTGCGGAGTGTTATGTATTCCTCGTCTACACTTCAAATGAATGTGAATGCGACACTTCCTCGCTAGGAAATAGCGTTTGCAGATGTCTACGTATAGTAGCAGTTGAGTTCTAATGCTTCTTAAAACGCGATATCGCATCTCATTTCTATGTTTCATGGTAAGATATAATATGATTTGCGAAGTGTTATGTATTCCTCGTCTACACATCAAATGAATGTAAAAGCGACACTTCCTTGCAAGGAAATAGCGTTTGCAGATGTCTACGAATCGTAGCAATAGAGTTCATATGATTCTTAAAACGCGATATTGCATCTCATTTCTATGTTTCATGGTAAGATATAACATGATTTGCGAATTGTTATGTATTCCTCGTCTACACTTCATATGAATGTGAATGCGACACTTCGTCGCTAGGAAATAGCGTTTGCAGATGTCTACGTATCGTAGCAATAGAGTTCTAATGCTTCTTAGAACGCGATATCGCATCTCATTTCTATGTTTCATGGTAAGATATAATATGATTTGCGAAGTGTTATGTATTCCTCGCCTACACTTCAAATGAATGTAAATGCGACACCTCTTTGCTAGGAAATAGCGTTTTCAAATGTCTACATATCGTAGCAATAGCTTTCTAATGCTTCTTAAAACGCGACATCGCACCCCATTTCTATGTTTCATGGTAAGATATAATATGATTTGCGAAGTGTCATGTATTCCTCGTCTACACATCAAATGAATGTAAATGCGACACTTCCTTGCAAGGAAATAGCGTTTGCAGATGTCTACGTATCGTAGCAATAGAGTTCATATGATTCTTAAAACGCGATATTGCATCTCATTTCTATGTTTCATGGTAAGATATAACATGATTTGCGAATTGTTATGTATTCCTCGTCTACACTTCATATGAATGTGAATGCGACACTTCGTCGCTAGGAAATAGCGTTTGCAGATGTCTACGTATCGTAGCAATAGAGTTCTAATGCTTCTTAAAACGCGATATCGCATCTCATTTCTATGTTTCATGGTAAGATATAATATGATTTGCGAAGTGTTATGTATTCCTCGCCTACACTTCAAATGAATGTAAATGCGACACCTCTTTGCTAGGAAATAGCGTTTTCAAATGTCTACATATCGTAGCAATAGCTTTCTAATGCTTCTTAAAACGCGATATCGCACCCCATTTCTATGTTTCATGGTAAGATATAATATGATTTGCGAAGTGTCATGTATTCCTAGTCTACACATCAAATGAATGTAAATGCGACACTTCCTTGCAAGGAAATAGCGTTTGCTGATGTCTACGTATCGTAGCAATAGAGTTCTTATGATTCTTAAAACGCGATATTGCATCTCATTTCTATGTTTCATGGTAAGATATAACATGATTTGCGAATTGTTATGTATTCCTCGTCTACACTTCATATGAATGTGAATGCGACACTTCCTCGCTAGGAAATAGCGTTTGCAGATGTCTACGTATCGTAGCAATAGAGTTCTAATGCTTCATAAAACGCGATATCGCATCTCATTTCTATGTTTCATGGTAAGATATAATATGATTTGCGAAGTATCATGTATTCCTCGTCTACACTTCAAATGAATGTAAATGCGACACCTCCTTGCAAGGAAATAGCGTTTGCAGATGTCTACGTATCGAAGCAATAGAGTTCAAATGCTTCTTAAAACGAGATATTGCATCTCATATCTATGTTTCATGAGATATATTATTCATTGCGAAGTGTTATGCATTCCTCGTCTACGATTCAAATGAAAGTAAATGCAACACTTCCTTGCAAGGAAATAGCGATTGCAGATGTCTACGTATCGTAGCAATAGCTTTCTAATGCTTCTTAAAACGCGATATCGCATCTCATTTCTATGTTTCATGGTAAGATATAATATGATTTGCGAAGTGTCATGTATTCCTCGTCTACACTTCAAATGAATGTAAATGCGACACTTCCTTGCAAGGAAATAGCGTTTGCAGATGTCTACGTATCGTAGCAATAGTGTTCTTATGATTCTTAAAACGCGACATTGCATCTCATTTCTATGTTTCATGGTAAGATATAACATGATTTGCGAATTGTTATGTATTCCTCGTCTACACTTCATATGAATGTGAATGCGACACTTCCTCGCTAGGAAATAGCGTTTGCAGATGTCTACGTATCGTAGCAATAGAGTTCTAATGCTTCATAAAAAGCGATATCGCATCTCATTTCTATGTTTCATGGTAAGATATAATATGATTTGCGAAGTATCATGTATTCCTCGTCTACACTTCAAATGAATGTAAATGCGACACCTCCTTGCAAGGAAATAGCGTTTGCAGATGTCTACGTATCGAAGCAATAGAGTTCAAATGCTTCTTAAAACGAGATATTGCATCTCATATCTATGTTTCATGAGATATATTATTCATTGCGACGTGTTATGCATTCCTCGTCTACGATTCAAATGAAAGTAAATGCAACACTTCCTTGCAAGGAAATAGCGATTGCAGATGTCTACGTATCGTAGCAATAGCTTTCTAATGCTTCTTAAAACGCGATATCGCATCTCATTTCTATGTTTCATGGTAAGATATAATATGATTTGCGAAGTGTCATGTATTCCTCGTCTACACTTCAAATGAATGTAAATGCGACGCTTCCTTGCAAGGAAATAGCGTTTGCAGATGTCTACGTATCGTAGCAATAGTGTTCTTATGATTCTTAAAACGCGATATTGCATCTCATTTCTATGTTTCATGGTAAGATATAACATGATTTGCGAATTGTTATGTATTCCTCGTCTACACTTCATATGAATGTGAATGCGACACTTCCTCGCTAGGAAATAGCGTTTGCAGATGTCTACGTATCGTAGCAATAGAGTTCTAATGCTTCTTAAAACGCGATATCGCATCTCATTTCTATGTTTCATGGTAAGATATAATATGACTTGCGAAGTATCATGTATTCCTCGTCTACACTTCAAATGAATGTAAATGCGACACCTCCTTGCAAGGAAATAGCGTTTGCAGATGTCTACGTATCGTAGCAATAGAGTTCTTATGATTCTTAAAACGCGATATCGCATCTCATTTCTATGCTTCATGATAAGGTATAATATGATTTGCGAAGTGTTATGTATCCGTCGTCTACACTTCAAATGAATGTAAATGCGACACTTCCTTGCAAGGAAATAGCGTTTGCAGATATCTACGTATCGTAGCAATAGAGTTCATATGATTCTTAAAACGCGATATCGCATCTCATTTCTATGTTTCATGGTAAGATATAATATGATTTGCGGAGTGTTATGTATTCCTCGTCTACAATTCAAATGAATGTGAATGCGACACTTCCTCGCTAGGAAATAGCGTTTGCAGATGTCTACGTATAGTAGCAGTTGAGTTCTAATGCTTCTTAAAACGCGATATCGCATCTCATTTCTATGTTTCATGGTAAGATATAATATGATTTGCGAAGTGTTATGTATTCCTCGTCTACACATCAAATGAATGTAAAAGCGACACTTCCTTGCAAGGAAATAGCGTTTGCAGATGTCTACGTATCGTAGCAGTTGAGTTCTAGTGCTTCTTAAAACGCGATATCGCATCTCATTTCCATGTTTCATGGTAAGGTATAATATGATTTGAGAAGTGTTATGTATTCCTCGTCTACACTTCAAATGAATGTAAATGCGACACTTCTTTGCAAGGAAATAGCGTTTGCAGATGTCTACGTATCGTTGCAATAGAGTTCTTATGATTCTTAAAACGCGATATCCCATCTCATTTCTATGCTTCATGGTAAGGTATAATATGATTTGCGAAGTGTTATGTATCCGTCGTCTACACTTCAAATGAATGTAAATGCGACACTTTCTTGCAAGGAAATAGCGTTTGCAAATGTCTACCTATCGTAGCAGTAGTGTTCTAATGCTTCTTAGAACGCGATGTCGCATCCCATTTCTACGTTTCATGGTAAGATATAATATGATTTTCGAACTGTTATGTATTCCACGTCTACACTTCAAATGAATGTAAATGCGACACTTCCTTGCAAGGAAATAGCGTTTGCAGATGTCTACGTATCGTAGCAATAGAGTTCTTATGATTCTTAAAACGCGATATCCCATCTCATTTCTATGTTTCATGGTAAGATATAATATGATTTGCGGAGTGTTATGTATTCCTCGTCTACACTTCAAATGAATGTAAATGCGACACTTCCTTGCAAGGAAATAGAGTTTGCGTGTGTCTACCTATTGTAGCAGTAGTGTTCTAATGCTTCTTAGAACGCGATGTCGCATCTCATTTCTGTGTTTCATGGTAAGATATAATATGATTTGCGAACTGTTATGTATTCCACGTCTACACTTCAAATGAATGTAATTGCGACACTTCCTTGCAAGGAAATAGCGTTTGCAGATGTCTACGTATCGTAGCAATAGAGTTCATATGATTCCTAAAACGCGATATCGCATCTCATTTCTATGTTTCATGGTAAGATATAATATGATATGCGGAGTGTTATGTATTCCTCGTCTACACTTCAAATGAATGTGAATGCGACACTTCCTCGCTAGGAAATAGCGTTTGCAGATGTCTACGTATAGTAGCAGTTGAGTTCTAATGCTTCTTAAAACGCGATATCGCATCTCATTTCTATGTTTCATGGCAAGATATAATATGATTTCCGAAGTGTTATGTATTCCTCGTCTACACATCAAATGAATGTAAAAGCGACACTTCCTTGCAAGGAAATAGCGTTTGCAGATGTCTACGAATCGTAGCAATAGTGTTCTTATGATTCTTAAAACGCGATATTGCATCTCATTTCTATGCTTCATGGTAAGGAATAATATGATTTGCGAATTGTTATGTATCCGTCGTCTACACTTCAAATGAATGTAAATGCGACACTTTCTTGCAAGGAAATAGCGTTTGCAGATGCCTACGTATCGTAGCAATGGATTTCTGATGCTTCTTAAAACGCGATATCACATCTCTTTTCTATGTTTCATGGTAAGGTATAATATGATTTGCGAAGTGTTATGTATTCCTCGTCTACACTTCAAATGAATGTAAATGCCACACTTCTTTGCGAGGAAATAGCGTTTGCAGATGTCTACGTATCGTTGCAATAGAGTTCTAATGCTTCATAAAACGCGATATCGCATCTCATTTCTATGTTTCATGGTAAGATATAATATGATTTGCGAAGTATCATGTATTCCTCGTCTACACTTCAAATGAATGTAAATGCGACACCTCCTTGCAAGGAAATAGCGTTTGCAGATGTCTACGTATCGAAGCAATAGAGTTCAAATGCTTCTTAAAACGAGATATTGCATCTCATATCTATGTTTCATGAGATATATTATTCATTGCGAAGTGTTATGCATTCCTCGTCTACGATTCAAATGAAAGTAAATGCAACACTTCCTTGCAAGGAAATAGCGATTGCAGATGTCTACGTATCGTACCAATAGCTTTCTAATGCTTCTTAAAACGCGATATCGCATCTCATTTCTATGTTTCATGGTAAGATATAATATGATTTGCGAAGTGTCATGTATTCCTCGTCTACACTTCAAATGAATGTAAATGCGACACCTCCTTGCAAGGAAATAGCGTTTGCAGATGTCTACGTATCGTAGCAATAGAGTTCTTATGATTCTTAAAACGCGATATCGCATCTCATTTCTATGCTTCATGATAAGGTATAATATGATTTGCGAAGTGTTATGTATCCGTCGTCTACACTTCAAATGAATGTAAATGCGACACTTCCTTGCAAGGAAATAGCGTTTGCAGATATCTACGTATCGTAGCAATAGAGTTCATATGATTCTTAAAACGCGATATCGCATCTCATTTCTATGTTTCATGGTAAGATATAATATGATTTGCGGAGTGTTATGTATTCCTCGTCTACAATTCAAATGAATGTGAATGCGACACTTCCTCGCTAGGAAATAGCGTTTGCAGATGTCTACGTATAGTAGCAGTTGAGTTCTAATGCTTCTTAAAACGCGATATCGCATCTCATTTCTATGTTTCATGGTAAGATATAATATGATTTGCGAAGTGTTATGTATTCCTCGTCTACACATCAAATGAATGTAAAAGCGACACTTCCTTGCAAGGAAATAGCGTTTGCAGATGTCTACGTATCGTAGCAGTTGAGTTCTAGTGCTTCTTAAAACGCGATATCGCATCTCATTTCCATGTTTCATGGTAAGGTATAATATGATTTGAGAAGTGTTATGTATTCCTCGTCTACACTTCAAATGAATGTAAATGCGACACTTCTTTGCAAGGAAATAGCGTTTGCAGATGTCTACGTATCGTTGCAATAGAGTTCTTATGATTCTTAAAACGCGATATCCCATCTCATTTCTATGCTTCATGGTAAGGTATAATATGATTTGCGAAGTGTTATGTATCCGTCGTCTACACTTCAAATGAATGTAAATGCGACACTTTCTTGCAAGGAAATAGCGTTTGCAAATGTCTACCTATCGTAGCAGTAGTGTTCTAATGCTTCTTAGAACGCGATGTCGCATCCCATTTCTACGTTTCATGGTAAGATATAATATGATTTTCGAACTGTTATGTATTCCACGTCTACACTTCAAATGAATGTAAATGCGACACTTCCTTGCAAGGAAATAGCGTTTGCAGATGTCTACGTATCGTAGCAATAGAGTTCTTATGATTCTTAAAACGCGATATCCCATCTCATTTCTATGTTTCATGGTAAGATATAATATGATTTGCGGAGTGTTATGTATTCCTCGTCTACACTTCAAATGAATGTAAATGCGACACTTCCTTGCAAGGAAATAGAGTTTGCGTGTGTCTACCTATTGTAGCAGTAGTGTTCTAATGCTTCTTAGAACGCGATGTCGCATCTCATTTCTGTGCTTCATGGTAAGATATAATATGATTTGCGAACTGTTATGTATTCCACGTCTACACTTCAAATGAATGTAATTGCGACACTTCCTTGCAAGGAAATAGCGTTTGCAGATGTCTACGTATCGTAGCAATAGAGTTCATATGATTCCTAAAACGCGATATCGCATCTCATTTCTATGTTTCATGGTAAGATATAATATGATATGCGGAGTGTTATGTATTCCTCGTCTACACTTCAAATGAATGTGAATGCGACACTTCCTCGCTAGGAAATAGCGTTTGCAGATGTCTACGTATAGTAGCAGTTGAGTTCTAATGCTTCTTAAAACGCGATATCGCATCTCATTTCTATGTTTCATGGCAAGATATAATATGATTTCCGAAGTGTTATGTATTCCTCGTCTACACATCAAATGAATGTAAAAGCGACACTTCCTTGCAAGGAAATAGCGTTTGCAGATGTCTACGAATCGTAGCAATAGTGTTCTTATGATTCTTAAAACGCGATATTGCATCTCATTTCTATGCTTCATGGTAAGGAATAATATGATTTGCGAATTGTTATGTATCCGTCGTCTACACTTCAAATGAATGTAAATGCGACACTTTCTTGCAAGGAAATAGCGTTTGCAGATGCCTACGTATCGTAGCAATGGATTTCTGATGCTTCTTAAAACGCGATATCACATCTCTTTTCTATGTTTCATGGTAAGGTATAATATGATTTGCGAAGTGTTATGTATTCCTCGTCTACACTTCAAATGAATGTAAATGCCACACTTCTTTGCGAGGAAATAGCGTTTGCAGATGTCTACGTATCGTTGCAATAGAGTTCTAATGCTTCATAAAACGCGATATCGCATCTCATTTCTATGTTTCATGGTAAGATATAATATGATTTGCGAAGTGTCATGTATTCCTCGTCTACACTTCAAATGAATGTAAATGCGACACCTCCTTGCAAGGAAATAGCGTTTGCAGATGTCTACGTATCGTAGCAATAGAGTTCTTATGATTCTTAAAACGCGATATCGCATCTCATTTCTATGCTTCATGATAAGGTATAATATGATTTGCGAAGTGTTATGTATCCGTCGTCTACACTTCAAATGAATGTAAATGCGACACTTCCTTGCAAGGAAATAGCGTTTGCAGATATCTACGTATCGTAGCAATAGAGTTCATATGATTCTTAAAACGCGATATCGCATCTCATTTCTATGTTTCATGGTAAGATATAATATGATTTGCGGAGTGTTATGTATTCCTCGTCTACACTTCAAATGAATGTGAATGCGACACTTCCTCGCTAGGAAATAGCGTTTGCAGATGTCTACGTATAGTAGCAGTTGAGTTCTAATGCTTCTTAAAACGCGATATCGCATCTCATTTCTATGTTTCATGGTAAGATATAATATGATTTGCGAAGTGTTATGTATTCCTCGTCTACACATCAAATGAATGTAAAAGCGACACTTCCTTGCAAGGTAATAGCGTTTGCAGATGTCTACGAATCGTAGCAATAGAGTTCTTATGATTCTTAAAACGCGATATCGCATCTCATTTCTATGCTTCATGGTAAGGTATAATATGATTTGCGAAGTGTTATGTATCCGTCGTCTACACTTCAAATGAATGTAAATGCGACACTTTCTTGCAAGGAAATAGCGTTTGCAGATGTCTACGTATCGTAGCAGTTGATTTCTAGTGCTTCTTAAAACGCGATATCGCATCTCATTTCTATGTTTCATGGTAAGATATAATATGATTTGCGAAGTGTTATGTATTCCTCGTCTACACATCAGATGAATGTAAGTGCGACACTTCCTTGCAAGGAAATAGCGTTTGCAGATGTCTACGTATCGTAGCAATAGAGTTCTTATGATTCTTAAAACGCGATATCGCATCTCATTTCTATGCTTCATGATAAGGTATAATATGATTTGCGAAGTGTTATGTATCCGTCGTCTACACTTCAAATGAATGTAAATGCGACACTTCCTTGCAAGGAAATAGCGTTTGCAGATATCTACGTATCGTAGCAATAGAGTTCATATGATTCTTAAAACGCGATATCGCATCTCATTTCTATGTTTCATGGTAAGATATAATATGATTTGCGGAGTGTTATGTATTCCTCGTCTACACTTCAAATGAATGTGAATGCGACACTTCCTCGCTAGGAAATAGCGTTTGCAGATGTCTACGTATAGTAGCAGTTGAGTTCTAATGCTTCTTAAAACGCGATATCGCATCTCATTTCTATGTTTCATGGTAAGATATAATATGATTTGCGAAGTGTTATGTATTCCTCGTCTACACATCAAATGAATGTAAAAGCGACACTTCCTTGCAAGGAAATAGCGTTTGCAGATGTCTACGTATCGTAGCAGTTGAGTTCTAGTGCTTCTTAAAACGCGATATCGCATCTCATTTCCATGTTTCATGGTAAGGTATAATATGATTTGAGAAGTGTTATGTATTCCTCGTCTACACTTCAAATGAATGTAAATGCGACACTTCTTTGCAAGGAAATAGCGTTTGCAGATGTCTACGTATCGTTGCAATAGAGTTCTTATGATTCTTAAAACGCGATATCCCATCTCATTTCTATGCTTCATGGTAAGGTATAATATGATTTGCGAAGTGTTATGTATCCGTCGTCTACACTTCAAATGAATGTAAATGCGACACTTTCTTGCAAGGAAATAGCGTTTGCAAATGTCTACCTATCGTAGCAGTAGTGTTCTAATGCTTCTTAGAACGCGATGTCGCATCCCATTTCTACGTTTCATGGTAAGATATAATATGATTTTCGAACTGTTATGTATTCCACGTCTACACTTCAAATGAATGTAAATGCGACACTTCCTTGCAAGGAAATAGCGTTTGCAGATGTCTACGTATCGTAGCAATAGAGTTCTTATGATTCTTAAAACGCGATATCCCATCTCATTTCTATGTTTCATGGTAAGATATAATATGATTTGCGGAGTGTTATGTATTCCTCGTCTACACTTCAAATGAATGTAAATGCGACACTTCCTTGCAAGGAAATAGAGTTTGCGTGTGTCTACCTATTGTAGCAGTAGTGTTCTAATGCTTCTTAGAACGCGATGTCGCATCTCATTTCTGTGTTTCATGGTAAGATATAATATGATTTGCGAACTGTTATGTATTCCACGTCTACACTTCAAATGAATGTAATTGCGACACTTCCTTGCAAGGAAATAGCGTTTGCAGATGTCTACGTATCGTAGCAATAGAGTTCATATGATTCCTAAAACGCGATATCGCATCTCATTTCTATGTTTCATGGTAAGATATAATATGATATGCGGAGTGTTATGTATTCCTCGTCTACACTTCAAATGAATGTGAATGCGACACTTCCTCGCTAGGAAATAGCGTTTGCAGATGTCTACGTATAGTAGCAGTTGAGTTCTAATGCTTCTTAAAACGCGATATCGCATCTCATTTCTATGTTTCATGGCAAGATATAATATGATTTCCGAAGTGTTATGTATTCCTCGGCTACACATCAAATGAATGTAAAGCGACACTTCCTTGCAAGGAAATAGCGTTTGCAGATGTCTACGAATCGTAGCAATAGTGTTCTTATGATTCTTAAAACGCGATATTGCATCTCATTTCTATGCTTCATGGTAAGGAATAATATGATTTGCGAATTGTTATGTATCCGTCGTCTACTCTTCAAATGAATGTAAATGCGACACTTTCTTGCAAGGAAATAGCGTTTGCAGATGCCTACGTATCGTAGCAATGGATTTCTGATGCTTCTTAAAACGCGATATCACATCTCTTTTCTATGTTTCATGGTAAGGTATAATATGATTTGCGAAGTGTTATGTATTCCTCGTCTACACTTCAAATGAATGTAAATGCCACACTTCTTTGCGAGGAAATAGCGTTTGCAGATGTCTACGTATCGTTGCAATAGAGTTCTTATGATTCTTAAAACGCGATATCGCATCACATTTCTATGTTTCATGGTAAGATATAATATGATTTGCGGAGTGTTATGTATTCCTCGTCTACACTTCAAATGAATGTGAATGCGACACTTCCTCGCTAGGAAATAGCGTTTGCAGATGTCTACGTATAGTAGCAGTTGAGTTCTAATGCTTCTTAAAACGCGATATCGCATCTCATTTCTATGTTTCATGGTAAGATATAATATGATTTGCGAAGTGTTATGTATTCCTCGTCTACACATCAAATGAATGTAAAAGCGACACTTCCTTGCAAGGAAATAGCGTTTGCAGATGTCTACGTATCGTAGCAATAGAGTTCTTATGATTCTTAAAACGCGATATCGCATCTCATTTCTATGTTTCATGGTAAGGTATAATATGATTTGCGAAGTGTTATGTATCCGTCGTCTACACTTCAAATGAATGTAAATGCGACACTTCCTTGCAAGGAAATAGCGTTTGCAGATATCTACGTATCGTAGCAATAGAGTTCATATGATTCTTAAAACGCGATATCGCATCTCATTTCTATGTTTCATGGTAAGATATAATATGATTTGCGGAGTGTTATGTATTCCTCGTCTACACTTCAAATGAATGTGAATGCGACACTTCCTCGCTAGGAAATAGCGTTTGCAGATGTCTACGTATAGTATTAGTTGAGTTCTAATGCTTCTTAAAACGCGATATCGCATCTCATTTCTATGTTTCATGGTAAGATATAATATGATTTGCGAAGTGTTATGTATTCCTCGTCTACACATCAAATGAATGTAAAAGCGACACTTCCTTGCAAGGAAATAGCGTTTGCAGATATCTACGTATCGTAGCAATAGAGTTCATATGATTCTTAAAACGCGATATTGCATCTCATTTCTATGTTTCATGGTAAGATATAACATGATTTGCGAATTGTTATGTATTCCTCGTCTACACTTCATATGAATGTGAATGCGACACTTCGTCGCTAGGAAATAGCGTTTGCAGATGTCTACGTATCGTAGCAATAGAGTTCTAATGCTTCTTAAAACGCGATATCGCATCTCATTTCTATGTTTCATGGTAAGATATAATATGATTTGCGAAGTGTTATGTATTCCTCGCCTACACTTCAAATGAACGTAAATGCGACACCTCTTTGCTAGGAAATAGCGTTTTCAAATGTCTACATATCGTAGCAATAGCTTTCTAATGCTTCTTAAAACGCGACATCGCACCCCATTTCTATGTTTCATGGTAAGATATAATATGATTTGCGAAGTGTCATGTATTCCTCGTCTACACATCAAATGAATGTAAATGCGACACTTCCTTGCAAGGAAATAGCGTTTGCAGATGTCTACGTATCGTAGCAATAGAGTTCATATGATTCTTAAAACGCGATATTGCATCTCATTTCTATGTTTCATGGTAAGATATAACATGATTTGCGAATTGTTATGTATTCCTCGTCTACACTTCATATGAATGTGAATGCGACACTTCGTCGCTAGGAAATAGCGTTTGCAGATGTCTACGTATCGTAGCAATAGAGTTCTAATGCTTCTTAAAACGCGATATCGCATCTCATTTCTATGTTTCATGGTAAGATATAATATGATTTGCGAAGTGTTATGTATTCCTCGCCTACACTTCAAATGAATGTAAATGCGACACCTCTTTGCTAGGAAATAGCGTTTTCAAATGTCTACATATCGTAGCAATAGCTTTCTAATGCTTCTTAAAACGCGATATCGCACCCCATTTCTATGTTTCATGGTAAGATATAATATGATTTGCGAAGTGTCATGTATTCCTCGTCTACACATCAAATGAATGTAAATGCGACACTTCCTTGCAAGGAAATAGCGTTTGCAGATGTCTACGTATCGTAGCAATAGAGTTCATATGATTCTTAAAACGCGATATTGCATCTCATTTCTATGTTTCATGGTAAGATATAACATGATTTGCGAATTGTTATGTATTCCTCGTCTACACTTCATATGAATGTGAATGCGACACTTCGTCGCTAGGAAATAGCGTTTGCAGATGTCTACGTATCGTAGCAATAGAGTTCTAATGCTTCTTAAAACGCGATATCGCATCTCATTTCTATGTTTCATGGTAAGATATAATATGATTTGCGAAGTGTTATGTATTCCTCGCCTACACTTCAAATGAATGTAAATGCGACACCTCTTTGCTAGGAAATAGCGTTTTCAAATGTCTACATATCGTAGCAATAGCTTTCTAATGCTTCTTAAAACGCGATATCGCACCCCATTTCTATGTTTCATGGTAAGATATAATATGATTTGCGAAGTGTCATGTATTCCTAGTCTACACATCAAATGAATGTAAATGCGACACTTCCTTGCAAGGAAATAGCGTTTGCTGATGTCTACGTATCGTAGCAATAGAGTTCCTATGATTCTTAAAACGCGATATTGCATCTCATTTCTATGTTTCATGGTAAGATATAACATGATTTGCGAATTGTTATGTATTCCTCGTCTACACTTCATATGAATGTGAATGCGACACTTCCTCGCTAGGAAATAGCGTTTGCAGATGTCTACGTATCGTAGCAATAGAGTTCTAATGCTTCATAAAACGCGATATCGCATCTCATTTCTATGTTTCATGGTAAGATATAATATGATTTGCGAAGTATCATGTATTCCTCGTCTACACTTCAAATGAATGTAAATGCGACACCTCCTTGCAAGGAAATAGCGTTTGCAGATGTCTACGTATCGAAGCAATAGAGTTCAAATGCTTCTTAAAACGAGATATTGCATCTCATATCTATGTTTCATGAGATATATTATTCATTGCGAAGTGTTATGCATTCCTCGTCTACGATTCAAATGAAAGTAAATGCAACACTTCCTTGCAAGGAAATAGCGATTGCTGATGTCTTCGTATCGTAGCAATAGCTTTCTAATGCTTCTTAAAACGCGATATCGCATCTCATTTCTATGTTTCATGGTAAGATATAATATGATTTGCGAAGTGTCATGTATTCCTCGTCTACACTTCAAATGAATGTAAATGCGACACTTCCTTGCAAGGAAATAGCGTTTGCAGATGTCTACGTATCGTAGCAATAGTGTTCTTATGATTCTTAAAACGCGACATTGCATCTCATTTCTATGTTTCATGGTAAGATATAACATGATTTGCGAATTGTTATGTATTCCTCGTCTACACTTCATATGAATGTGAATGCGACACTTCCTCGCTAGGAAATAGCGTTTGCAGATGTCTACGTATCGTAGCAATAGAGTTCTAATGCTTCATAAAAAGCGATATCGCATCTCATTTCTATGTTTCATGGTAAGATATAATATGATTTGCGAAGTATCATGTATTCCTCGTCTACACTTCAAATGAATGTAAATGCGACACCTCCTTGCAAGGAAATAGCGTTTGCAGATGTCTACGTATCGAAGCAATAGAGTTCAAATGCTTCTTAAAACGAGATATTGCATCTCATATCTATGTTTCATGAGATATAGTATTCATTGCGAAGTGTTTTGCATTCCTCGACTACGATTCAAATGAAAGTAAATGCGACACTTCCTTGCAAGGAAATAGCGTCTGCAGATGTCTAGGTATCGTAGCAATAGAGTTCTAATGCCTCTTAAAACGCGATATCGCATCTCATTTCTATGTTTCATGGTAAGATATAATATGATTTGCGAAGTGTTATGTATTCCTCATCTACACTTCAAATGAATGTGAATGCGACACCTCCTTGCAAGGAAATAGCGTTTGCAGATGTCTAGGTATCGAAGAAATAGAGTTGAAATGCTTCTTAAAACGAGATATTGCATCTCATATCTATGTTTCATGAGATATATTATTCATTGCGAAGTGTTATGCATTCCTCGTCTACGATTCAAATGAAAGTAAATGCAACACTTCCTTGCAAGGAAATAGCGATTGCAGATGTCTACGTATCGTAGCAATAGCTTTCTAATGCTTCTTAAAACGCGATATCGCATCTCATTTCTATGTTTCATGGTAAGATATAATATGATTTGCGAAGTGTCATGTATTCCTCGTCTACACTTCAAATGAATGTAAATGCGACACTTCCTTGCAAGGAAATAGCGTTTGCAGATGTCTACGTATCGTAGCTATAGAGTTCTTATGATTCTTAAAACGCGATAATGCATCTCATTTCTATTTCATGGTGAGATATAATATGATTTGCGAAGTATCATGTATTCCTCGTCTACACTTCAAATGAATGTAAATGCGACACTTCTTTGCTAGGAAATAGCGTTTGCAAATGTCTACCTATTGTAGCAATAGTGCTCTAATGCTTCTTAAAACGCGATATCGCATCTCATTTCTATGTTTCATGGTAAGATATAATATGATTTGCGAAGTATCATGTATTCCTCGTCTACACTTCAAATGAATGTAAATGCGACACTTCCTTGCTAGGAAAGAGCGTCTGCAGATGTCTAGGTATCGTAGCAATAGAGTTCTAATGCCTCTTGAAACGCGACATCGCATCTCATTTCTATGTTTCATGGTAAGATATAATATGATTTGCGAAGTGTCATGTATTCCTCGTCTACACTTCAAATGAATGTAAATGCGACACTTCTTTGCTAGGAAATAGCTCTTGCAAATGTCTACCTATCGTAGCAATAGTGTTCTAATGCTTCTTAAAACGAGATATTGCATCTCATATCTATGTTTCATGAGATATATTATTCATTGCGAAGTGTTATGCATTCCTCGACTACGATTCAAATGAAAGTAAATGCGACACTTCCTTGCAAGGAAATAGCGTCCGCAGATGTCTAGGTATCGTAGCAATAGAGTTCTAATGCCTCTTAAAACGCGATATCGCATCTCATTTCTATGTTTCATGGTAAGATATAATATGATTTGCGAAGTGTTATGTATTCCTCGTCTACACTTCAAATGAATGTAAATGCGACACTTCCTCGCAAGGAAATAGCGTTTGCAGATGTCTACGTATCGAAGCAATAGAGTTCAAATGCTTCTTAAAACGAGATATTGCATCTCATATCTATGTTCCATAAGATATATTATTCATTGCGAAGTGTTATGCATTCCTCGACTACGATTCAAATGATAGTAAATGCGACACTTCCTTGCAAGGAAATAGCGTCTGCAGATGTCTATGTATCGTAGCAATAGTGTTCTAATGCTTCTTAAAACGCGATATCGCATCTCATTTCTATGTTTCATGGCAAGATATAATATGATTTGCGAAGAATCATGTATTCCCCGTCTACACTTCAAATGAATGTAAATGCGACACTTCCTTGCTAGGAAATAGCGATTGCAGATGTCTACGTATCGTAGCAATAGAGTTCATATGATTCTTAAAACGCGATATTGCATCTCATTTCTATGTTTCATGGTAAGATATAACATGATTTGCGAATTGTTATGAATTCCTCGTCTACACTTCATATGAATGTGAATGCGACACTTCGTCGCTAGGAAATAGCGTTTGCAGATGTCTACGTATCGTAGCAATAGAGTTCTAATGCTTCTTAAAACGCGATATCGCATCTCATTTCTATGTTTCATGGTAAGATATAATATGATTTGCGAAGTGTTATGTATTCCTCGCCTACACTTCAAATGAATGTAAATGCGACACCTCTTTGCTAGGAAATAGCGTTTTCAAATGTCTACATATCGTAGCAATAGCTTTCTAATGCTTCTTAAAACGCGATATCGCACCCCATTTCTATGTTTCATGGTAAGATATAATATGATTTGCGAAGTGTCATGTATTCCTCGTCTACACTTCAAATGAATATAAATGCGACACTTCCTTGCATGGAAATAGCGTTTGCAGATGTCTACGTATCGTAGCTATAGAGTTCTTATGATTCTTAAAACGCGATAATGCATCACATTTCTATGTTTCATGGTGAGATATAATATGATTTGCGAAGTATTATGTATTCCTCGTCTACACTTCAAATGAATGTAAATGCGACACTTCTTTGCTAGGAAATAGCGTTTGCAAATGTCTACCTATTGTAGCAATAGTGCTCTAATGCTTCTTAAAACGCGATATCGCATCTCATATCTATGTTTCATGGTAAGATATAATATGATTTGCGAAGTATCATGTATTCCTCGTCTACACTTCAAATGAATGTAAATGCGACACTTCCTTGCAAGGAAATAGCGTTTGCAGATGTCTACGTATCGTAGCAATAGTGTTCTTATGATTCTTAAAACGCGATATTGCATCTCATTTCTATGTTTCATGGTAAGATATAACATGATTTGCGAATTGTTATGTATTCCTCGTCTACACTTCATATGAATGTGAATGCTACACTTCCTCGCTAGGAAATTGCGTTTGCAGATGTCTACGTATCGTAGCAATAGAGTTCTAATGCTTCTTAAAACGCGATATCGCACCTCATTTCTATGTTTCATGGTAAGATATAATATGATTTGCGAAGTATCATGTATTCCTCGTCTACACTTCAAATGAATGTAAATGCGACACCTCCTTGCAAGGAAATAGCGTTTGCAGATGTCTACGTATCGAAGCAATAGAGTTCAAATGCTTCTTAAAACGAGATATTGCATCTCATATCTATGTTTCATGAGATATATTATTCATTGCGAAGTGTTATGCATTCTTCGACTACGATTCAAATGATAGTAAATGCGACACTTCCTTGCAAGGAAATAGCGTCTGCAGATGTCTATGTATCGTAGCAATAGTGTTCTAATGCTTCTTAAAACGCGATATCGCATCTCATTTCTATGTTTCATGGTAAGATATAACATGATTTGCGAATTGTTATGTATTCCTCGTCTACACTTCATATGAATGTGAATGCGACACTTCGTCGCTAGGAAATAGCGTTTGCAGATGTCTACGTATCGTAGCAATAGAGTTCTAATGCTTCTTAAAACGCGATATCGCATCTCATTTCTATGTTTCATGGTAAGATATAATATGATTTGCGAAGTGTTATGTATTCCTCGCCTACACTTCAAATGAATGTAAATGCGACACCTCTTTGCTAGGAAATAGCGTTTTCAAATGTCTACATATCGTAGCAATAGCTTTCTAATGCTTCTTAAAACGCGATATCGCACCCCATTTCTATGTTTCATGGTAAGATATAATATGATTTGCGAAGTGTCATGTATTCCTCGTCTACACTTCAAATGAATGTAAATGCGACACTTCCTTGCAAGGAAATAGCGTTTGCAGATGTCTACGTATCGTAGCTATAGAGTTCTTATGATTCTTAAAACGCGATAATGCATCTCATTTCTATGTTTCATGGTGAGATATAATATGATTTGCGAAGTATCATGTATTCCTCGTCTACACTTCAAATGAATGTAAATGCGACACTTCTTTGCTAGGAAATAGCGTTTGCAAATGTCTACCTATTGTAGCAATAGTGCTCTAATGCTTCTTGAAACGCGATATCGCATCTCATTTCTATGTTTCATGGTAAGATATAATATGATTTGCGAAGTATCATGTATTCCTCGTCTACACTTCAAATGAATGTAAATGCGACACTTCCTTGCTAGGAAAGAGCGTCTGCAGATGTCTAGGTATCGTAGCAATAGAGTTCTAATGCCTCTTGAAACGCGACATCGCATCTCATTTCTATGTTTCATGGTAAGATATAATATGATTTGCGAAGTGTCATGTATTCCTCGTCTACACTTCAAATGAATGTAAATGCGACACTTCTTTGCTAGGACATAGCTCTTGCAAATGTCTACTTATCGTAGCAATAGTGTTCTAATGCTTCTTAAAACGCGATATCGCATCTCATTTCTATGTTTCATGGTAAGATATAATATGATTTGCGAAGTATCATGTATTCCCCGTCTACACTTCAAATGAATGTAAATGCGACACTTCCTTGCTAGGAAATAGCGATTGCAGATGTCTACGTATCGTAGCAATAGAGTTCATATGATTCTTAAAACGCGATATCGCATCTCATTTCTATGTTTCATGGTAAGATATAATATGATTTGCGAAGTGTCATGTATTCCTCGTCTACACTTCAAATGAATGTAAATGCGACACTTCCTTGCAAGGAAATAGCGTTTGCAGATGTCTACGTATCGTAGCAATAGTGTTCTTATGATTCTTAAAACGCGATATTGCATCTCATTTCTATGTTTCATGGTAAGATATAACATGATTTGCGAATTGTTATGTATTCCTCGTCTACACTTCATATGAATGTGAATGCTACACTTCCTCGCTAGGAAATAGCGTTTGCAGATGTCTACGTATCGTAGCAATAGAGTTCTAATGCTTCTTAAAACGCGATATCGCATCTCATTTCTATGTTTCATGGTAAGATATAATATGATTTGCGAAGTATCATGTATTCCTCGTCTACACTTCAAATGAATGTAAATGCGACACCTCCTTGCAAGGAAATAGCGTTTGCAGATGTCTACGTATCGAAGCAATAGAGTTCAAATGCTTCTTAAAACGAGATATTGCATCTCATATCTATGTTTCATGAGATATATCATTCATTGCGAAGTGTTATGCATTCCTCGACTACGATTCAAATGAAAGTAAATGCGACACTTCCTTGCAAGGAAATAGCGTCCGCAGATGTCTATGTATCGTAGCAATAGTGTTCTAATGCTTCTTAAAACGCGATATCGCATCTCATTTCTATGTTTCATGGCAAGATATAATATGATTTGCGAAGAATCATGTATTCCCCGTCTACACTTCAAATGAATGTAAATGCGACACTTCCTTGCTAGGAAATAGCGATTGCAGATGTCTACGTATCGTAGCAATAGAGTTCATATGATTCTTAAAACGCGATATTGCATCTCATTTCTATGTTTCATGGTAAGATATAACATGATTTGCGAATTGTTATGTATTCCTCGTCTACACTTCATATGAATGTGAATGCGACACTTCGTCGCTAGGAAATAGCGTTTGCAGATGTCTACGTATCGTAGCAATAGAGTTCTAATGCTTCTTAAAACGCGATATCGCATCTCATTTCTATGTTTCATGGCAAGATATAATATGATTTGCGAAGTGTTATGTATTCCTCGCCTACACTTCAAATGAATGTAAATGCGACACTTCCTTGCTAGGAAAGAGCGTCTGCAGATGTCTAGGTATCGTAGCAATAGAGTTCTAATGCCTCTTGAAACGCGACATCGCATCTCATTTCTATGTTTCATGGTAAGATATAATATGATTTGCGAAGTGTCATGTATTCCTCGTCTACACTTCAAATGAATGTAAATGCGACACTTCTTTGCTAGGAAATAGCTCTTGCAAATGTCTACTTATCGTAGCAATAGTGTTCTAATGCTTCTTAAAACGCGATATCGCATCTCATTTCTATGTTTCATGGTAAGATATAATATGATTTGCGAAGTATCATGTATTCCCCGTCTACACTTCAAATGAATGTAAATGCGACACTTCCTTGCTAGGAAATAGCGATTGCAGATGTCTACGTATCGTAGCAATAGAGTTCATATGATTCTTAAAACGCGATATCGCATCTCATTTCTATGTTTCATGGTAAGATATAATATGATTTGCGAAGTGTCATGTATTCCTCGTCTACACTTCAAATGAATGTAAATGCGACACTTCCTTGCAAGGAAATAGCGTTTGCAGATGTCTACGTATCGTAGCAATAGTGTTCTTATGATTCTTAAAACGCGATATTGCATCTCATTTCTATGTTTCATGGTAAGATATAACATGATTTGCGAATTGTTATGTATTCCTCGTCTACACTTCATATGAATGTGAATGCTACACTTCCTCGCTAGGAAATAGCGTTTGCAGATGTCTACGTATCGTAGCAATAGAGTTCTAATGCTTCTTAAAACGCGATATCGCATCTCATTTCTATGTTTCATGGTAAGATATAATATGATTTGCGAAGTATCATGTATTCCTCGTCTACACTTCAAATGAATGTAAATGCGACACCTCCTTGCAAGGAAATAGCGTTTGCAGATGTCTACGTATCGAAGCAATAGAGTTCAAATGCTTCTTAAAACGAGATATTGCATCTCATATCTATGTTTCATGAGATATATCATTCATTGCGAAGTGTTATGCATTCCTCGACTACGATTCAAATGAAAGTAAATGCGACACTTCCTTGCAAGGAAATAGCGTCCGCAGATGTCTATGTATCGTAGCAATAGTGTTCTAATGCTTCTTAAAACGCGATATCGCATCTCATTTCTATGTTTCATGGCAAGATATAATATGATCTGCGAAGAATCATGTATTCCCCGTCTACACTTCAAATGAATGTAAATGCGACACTTCCTTGCTAGGAAATAGCGATTGCAGATGTCTACGTATCGTAGCAATAGAGTTCATATGATTCTTAAAACGCGATATTGCATCTCATTTCTATGTTTCATGGTAAGATATAACATGATTTGCGAATTGTTATGTATTCCTCGTCTACACTTCATATGAATGTGAATGCGACACTTCGTCGCTAGGAAATAGCGTTTGCAGATGTCTACGTATCGTAGCAATAGAGTTCTAATGCTTCTTAAAACGCGATATCGCATCTCATTTCTATGTTTCATGGTAAGATATAATATGATTTGCGAAGTGTTATGTATTCCTCGCCTACACTTCAAATGAATGTAAATGCGACACCTCTTTGCTAGGAAATAGCGTTTTCAAATGTCTACATATCGTAGCAATAGCTTTCTAATGCTTCTTAAAACACGATATCGCACCCCATTTCTATGTTTCATGGTAAGATATAATATGATTTGCGAAGTGTCATGTATTCCTCGTCTACACTTCAAATGAATGTAAATGCGACACTTCCTTGCAAGGAAATAGCGTTTGCAGATGTCTACGTATCGTAGCTATAGAGTTCTTATGATTCTTAAAACGCGATAATGCATCTCATTTCTATGTTTCATTTTGAGATATAATATGATTTGCGAAGTATCATGTATTCCTCGTCTACACTTCAAATGAATGTAAATGCGACACTTCTTTGCTAGGAAATAGCGTTTGCAAATGTCTACCTATTGTAGCAATAGTGCTCTAATGCTTCTTAAAACGCGATATCGCATCTCATTTCTATGTTTCATGGTAAGATATAATATGATTTGCGAAGTATCATGTATTCCTCGTCTACACTTCAAATGAATGTAAATGCGACACTTCCTTGCTAGGAAAGAGCGTCTGCAGATGTCTAGGTATCGTAGCAATAGAGTTCTAATGCCTCTTGAAACGCGACATCGCATCTCATTTCTATGTTTCATGGTAAGATATAATATGATTTGCGAAGTGTCATGTATTCCTCGTCTACACTTCAAATGAATGTAAATGCGACACTTCTTTGCTAGGAAATAGCTCTTGCAAATGTCTACCTATCGTAGCAATAGTGTTCTAATGCTTCTTAAAACGCGATATCGCATCTCATTTCTATGTTTCATGGTAAGATATAATATGATTTGCGAAGTATCATGTATTCCCCGTCTACACTTCAAATGAATGTAAATGCGACACTTCCTTGCTAGGAAATAGCGATTGCAGATGTCTACGTATCGTAGCAATAGAGTTCATATGATTCTTAAAACGCGATATCGCATCTCATTTCTATGTTTCATGGTAAGATATAATATGATTTGCGAAGTGTCATGTATTCCTCGTCTACACTTCAAATGAATGTAAATGCGACACTTCCTTGCAAGGAAATAGCGTTTGCAGATGTCTACGTATCGTAGCAATAGTGTTCTTATGATTCTTAAAACGCGATATTGCATCTCATTTCTATGTTTCATGGTAAGATATAACATGATTTGCGAATTGTTATGTATTCCTCGTCTACACTTCATATGAATGTGAATGCTACACTTCCTCGCTAGGAAATAGCGTTTGCAGATGTCTACGTATCGTAGCAATAGAGTTCTAATGCTTCTTAAAACGCGATATCGCATCTCATTTCTATGTTTCATGGTAAGATATAATATGATTTGCGAAGTATCATGTATTCCTCGTCTACACTTCAAATGAATGTAAATGCGACACCTCCTTGCAAGGAAATAGCGTTTGCAGATGTCTACGTATCGAAGCAATAGAGTTCAAATGCTTCTTAAAACGAGATATTGCATCTCATATCTATGTTTCATGAGATATATTATTCATTGCGAAGTGTTATGCATTCCTCGACTACGATTCAAATGATAGTAAATGCGACACTTCCTTGCAAGGAAATAGCGTCCGCAGATGTCTATGTATCGTAGCAATAGTGTTCTAATGCTTCTTAAAACGCGATATCGCATCTCATTTCTATGTTTCATGGCAAGATATAATATGATTTGCGAAGAATCATGTATTCCCCGTCTACACTTCAAATGAATGTAAATGCGACACTTCCTTGCTAGGAAATAGCGATTGCAGATGTCTACGTATCGTAGCAATAGAGTTCATATGATTCTTAAAACGCGATATTGCATCTCATTTCTATGTTTCATGGTAAGATATAACATGATTTGCGAATTGTTATGTATTCCTCGTCTACACTTCATATGAATGTGAATGCGACACTTCGTCGCTAGGAAATAGCGTTTGCAGATGTCTACGTATCGTAGCAATAGAGTTCTAATGCTTCTTAAAACGCGATATCGCATCTCATTTCTATGTTTCATGGTAAGATATAATATGATTTGCGAAGTGTTATGTATTCCTCGCCTACACTTCAAATGAATGTAAATGCGACACCTCTTTGCTAGGAAATAGCGTTTTCAAATGTCTACATATCGTAGCAATAGCTTTCTAATGCTTCTTAAAACGCGATATCGCACCCCATTTCTATGTTTCATGGTAAGATATAATATGATTTGCGAAGTGTCATGTATTCCTCGTCTACACTTCAAATGAATGTAAATGCGACACTTCCTTGCAAGGAAATAGCGTTTGCAGATGTCTACGTATCGTAGCAATAGTGTTCTTATGATTCTTAAAACGCGATATTGCATCTCATTTCTATGTTTCATGGTAAGATATAACATGATTTGCGAATTGTTATGTATTCCTCGTCTACACTTCATATGAATGTGAATGCTACACTTCCTCGCTAGGAAATAGCGTTTGCAGATGTCTACGTATCGTAGCAATAGAGTTCTAATGCTTCTTAAAACGCGATATCGCATCTCATTTCTATGTTTCATGGTAAGATATAATATGATTTGCGAAGTATCATGTATTCCTCGTCTACACTTCAAATGAATGTAAATGCGACACCTCCTTGCAAGGAAATAGCGTTTGCAGATGTCTACGTATCGAAGCAATAGAGTTCAAATGCTTCTTAAAACGAGATATTGCATCTCATATCTATGTTTCATGAGATATATTATTCATTGCGAAGTGTTATGCATTCCTCGACTACGATTCAAATGATAGTAAATGCGACACTTCCTTGCAAGGAAATAGCGTCTGCAGATATCTATGTATCGTAGCAATAGTGTTCTAATGCTTCTTAAAACGCGATATCGCATCTCATTTCTATGTTTCATGGCAAGATATAATATGATTTGCGAAGAATCATGTATTCCCCGTCTACACTTCAAATGAATGTAAATGCGACACTTCCTTGCTAGGAAATAGCGATTGCAGATGTCTACGTATCGTAGCAATAGAGTTCATATGATTCTTAAAACGCGATATTGCATCTCATTTCTATGTTTCATGGTAAGATATAACATGATTTGCGAATTGTTATGTATTCCTCGTCTACACTTCATATGAATGTGAATGCGACACTTCGTCGCTAGGAAATAGCGTTTGCAGATGTCTACGTATCGTAGCAATAGAGTTCTAATGCTTCTTAAAACGCGATATCGCATCTCATTTCTATGTTTCATGGTAAGATATAATATGATTTGCGAAGTGTTATGTATTCCTCGCCTACACTTCAAATGAATGTAAATGCGACACCTCTTTGCTAGGAAATAGCGTTTTCAAATGTCTACATATCGTAGCAATAGCTTTCTAATGCTTCTTAAAACGCGATATCGCACCCCATTTCTATGTTTCATGGTAAGATATAATATGATTTGCGAAGTGTCATGTATTCCTCGTCTACACTTCAAATGAATGTAAATGCGACACTTCCTTGCAAGGAAATAGCGTTTGCAGATGTCTACGTATCGTAGCTATAGAGTTCTTATGATTCTTAAAACGCGATAATGCATCTCATTTCTATGTTTCATGGTGAGATATAATATGATTTGCGAAGTATCATGTATTCCTCGTCTACACTTCAAATGAATGTAAATGCGACACTTCCTTGCTAGGAAATAGCGATTGCAGATGTCTACGTATCGTAGCAATAGAGTTCATATGATTCTTAAAACGCGATATTGCATCTCATTTCTATGTTTCATGGTAAGATATAACATGATTTGCGAATTGTTATGAATTCCTCGTCTACACTTCATATGAATGTGAATGCGACTCTTCGTCGCTAGGAAATAGCGTTTGCAGATGTCTACGTATCGTAGCAATAGAGTTCTAATGCTTCTTAAAACGCGATATCGCATCTCATTTCTATGTTTCATGGTAAGATATAATATGATTTGCGAAGTGTTATGTATTCCTCGCCTACACTTCAAATGAATGTAAATGCGACACCTCTTTGCTAGGAAATAGCGTTTTCAAATGTCTACATATCGTAGCAATAGCTTTCTAATGCTTCTTAAAACGCGATATCGCACCCCATTTCTATGTTTCATGGTAAGATATAATATGATTTGCGAAGTGTCATGTATTCCTCGTCTACACTTCAAATGAATGTAAATGCGACACTTCCTTGCAAGGAAATAGCGTTTGCAGATGTCTACGTATCGTAGCTATAGAGTTCTTATGATTCTTAAAACGCGATAATGCATCTCATTTCTATGTTTCATGGTGGGATATAATATGATTTGCGAAGTATTATGTATTCCTCGTCTACACTTCAAATGAATGTAAATGCGACACTTCTTTGCTAGGAAATAGCGTTTGCAAATGTCTACCTATTGTAGCAATAGTGCTCTAATGCTTCTTAAAACGCGATATCGCATCTCATTTCTATGTTTCATGGTAAGATATAATATGATTTGCGAAGTATCATGTATTCCTCGTCTACACTTCAAATGAATGTAAATGCGACACTTCCTTGCTAGGAAAGAGCGTCTGCAGATGTCTAGGTATCGTAGCAATAGAGTTCTAATGCCTCTTGAAACGCGACATCGCATCTCATTTCTATGTTTCATGGTAAGATATAATATGATTTGCGAAGTGTCATGTATTCCTCGTCTACACTTCAAATGAATGTAAATGCGACACTTCTTTGCTAGGAAATAGCTCTTGCAAATGTCTACCTATCGTAGCAATAGTGTTCTAATGCTTCTTAAAACGCGATATCGCATCTCATTTCTATGTTTCATGGTAAGATATAATATGATTTGCGAAGTATCATGTATTCCCCGTCTACACTTCAAATGAATGTAAATGCGACACTTCCTTGCTAGGAAATAGCGATTGCAGATGTCTACGTATCGTAGCAATAGAGTTCATATGATTCTTAAAATGCGATATCGCATCTCATTTCTATGTTTCATGGTAAGATATAATATGATTTGCGAAGTGTCATGTATTCCTCGTCTACACTTCAAATGAATGTAAATGCGACACTTCCTTGCAAGGAAATAGCGTTTGCAGATGTCTACGTATCGTAGCAATAGTGTTCTTATGATTCTTAAAACGCGATATTGCATCTCATTTCTATGTTTCATGGTAAGATATAACATGATTTGCGAATTGTTATGTATTCCTCGTCTACACTTCATATGAATGTGAATGCTACACTTCCTCGCTAGGAAATAGCGTTTGCAGATGTCTACGTATCGTAGCAATAGAGTTCTAATGCTTCTTAAAACGCGATATCGCATCTCATTTCTATGTTTCATGGTAAGATATAATATGATTTGCGAAGTGTTATGTATTCCTCGCCTACACTTCAAATGAATGTAAATGCGACACCTCTTTGATAGGAAATAGCGTTTTCAAATGTCTACATATCGTAGCAATAGCTTTCTAATGCTTCTTAAAACGCGATATCGCACCCCATTTCTATGTTTCATGGTAAGATATAATATGATTTGCGAAGTGTCATGTATTCCTCGTCTACACTTCAAATGAATGTAAATGCGACACTTCCTTGCAAGGAAATAGCGTTTGCAGATGTCTACGTATCGTAGCTATAGAGTTCTTATGATTCTTAAAACGCGATAATGCATCTCATTTCTATGTTTCATGGTGAGATATAATATGATTTGCGAAGTATCATGTATTCCTCTTCTACACTTCAAATGAATGTAAATGCGACACTTCTTTGCTAGGAAATAGCGTTTGCAAATGTCTACCTATTGTAGCAATAGTGCTCTAATGCTTCTTGAAACGCGATATCGCATCTCATTTCTATGTTTCATGGTAAGATATAATATGATTTGCGAAGTATCATGTATTCCTCGTCTACACTTCAAATGAATGTAAATGCGACACTTCCTTGCTAGGAAAGAGCGTCTGCAGATGTCTAGGTATCGTAGCAATAGAGTTCTAATGCCTCTTGAAACGCGACATCGCATCTCATTTCTATGTTTCATGGTAAGATATAATATGATTTGCGAAGTGTCATGTATTCCTCGTCTACACTTCAAATGAATGTAAATGCGACACTTCTTTGCTAGGAAATAGCTCTTGCAAATGTCTACCTATCGTAGCAATAGTGTTCTAATGCTTCTTAAAACGCGATATCGCATCTCATTTCTATGTTTCATGGTAAGATATAATATGATTTGCGAAGTATCATGTATTCCCCGTCTACACTTCAAATGAATGTAAATGCGACACTTCCTTGCTAGGAAATAGCGATTGCAGATGTCTACGTATCGTAGCAATAGAGTTCATATGATTCTTAAAACGCGATATCGCATCTCATTTCTATGTTTCATGGTAAGATATAATATGATTTGCGAAGTGTCATGTATTCCTCGTCTACACTTCAAATGAATGTAAATGCGACACTTCCTTGCAAGGAAATAGCGTTTGCAGATGTCTACGTATCGTAGCAATAGTGTTCTTATGATTCTTAAAACGCGATATTGCATCTCATTTCTATGTTTCATGGTAAGATATAACATGATTTGCGAATTGTTATGTATTCCTCGTCTACACTTCATATGAATGTGAATGCTACACTTCCTCGCTAGGAAATAGCGTTTGCAGATGTCTACGTATCGTAGCAATAGAGTTCTAATGCTTCTTAAAACGCGATATCGCATCTCATTTCTATGTTTCATGGTAAGATATAATATGATTTGCGAAGTATCATGTATTCCTCGTCTACACTTCAAATGAATGTAAATGCGACACCTCCTTGCAAGGAAATAGCGTTTGCAGATGTCTACGTATCGAAGCAATAGAGTTCAAATGCTTCTTAAAACGAGATATTGCATCTCATATCTATGTTTCATGAGATATATCATTCATTGCGAAGTGTTATGCATTCCTCGACTACGATTCAAATGAAAGTAAATGCGACACTTCCTTGCAAGGAAATAGCGTCCGCAGATGTCTATGTATCGTAGCAATAGTGTTCTAATGCTTCTTAAAACGCGATATCGCATCTCATTTCTATGTTTCATGGCAAGATATAATATGATTTGCGAAGAATCATGTATTCCCCGTCTACACTTCAAATGAATGTAAATGCGACACTTCCTTGCTAGGAAATAGCGATTGCAGATGTCTACGTATCGTAGCAATAGAGTTCATATGATTCTTAAAACGCGATATTGCATCTCATTTCTATGTTTCATGGTAAGATATAACATGATTTGCGAATTGTTATGTATTCCTCGTCTACACTTCATATGAATGTGAATGCGACACTTCGTCGCTAGGAAATAGCGTTTGCAGATGTCTACGTATCGTAGCTATAGAGTTCTTATGATTCTTAAAACGCGATAATGCATCTCATTTCTATGTTTCATGGTAAGATATAACATGATTTGCGAATTGTTATGTATTCCTCGTCTACACTTCATATGAATGTGAATGCTACACCTCCTCGCTAGGAAATAGCGTTTGCAGATGTCTACGTATCGTAGCAATAGAGTTCTAATGCTTCTTAAAACGCGATATCGCATCTCATTTCTATGTTTCATGGTAAGATATAATATGATTTGCGAAGTATCATGTATTCCTCGTCTACACTTCAAATGAATGTAAATGCGACACCTCCTTGCAAGGAAATAGCGTTTGCAGATGTCTACGTATCGAAGCAATAGAGTTCAAATGCTTCTTAAAACGAGATATTGCATCTCATATCTATGTTTCATGAGATATATTATTCATTGCGAAGTGTTATGCATTCCTCGACTACGATTCAAATGATAGTAAATGCGACACTTCCTTGCAAGGAAATAGCGTCTGCAGATGTCTATGTATCGTAGCAATAGTGTTCTAATGCTTCTTAAAACGCGATATCGCATCTCATTTCTATGTTTCATGGTAAGATATAACATGATTTGCGAATTGTTATGTATTCCTCGTCTACACTTCATATGAATGTGAATGCGACACTTCGTCGCTAGGAAATAGCGTTTGCAGATGTCTACGTATCGTAGCAATAGAGTTCTAATGCTTCTTAAAACGCGATATCGCATCTCATTTCTATGTTTCATGGTAAGATATAATATGATTTGCGAAGTGTAATGTATTCCTCGCCTACACTTCAAATGAATGTAAATGCGACACCTCTTTGATAGGAAATAGCGTTTTCAAATGTCTACATATCGTAGCAATAGCTTTCTAATGCTTCTTAAAACGCGATATCGCACCCCATTTCTATGTTTCATGGTAAGATATAATATGATTTGCGAAGTGTCATGTATTCCTCGTCTACACTTCAAATGAATGTAAATGCGACACTTCCTTGCAAGGAAATAGCGTTTGCAGATGTCTACGTATCGTAGCTATAGAGTTCTTATGATTCTTAAAACGCGATAATGCATCTCATTTCTATGTTTCATGGTGAGATATAATATGATTTGCGAAGTATCATGTATTCCTCGTCTACACTTCAAATGAATGTAAATGCGACACTTCTTTGCTAGGAAATAGCGTTTGCAAATGTCTACCTATTGTAGCAATAGTGCTCTAATGCTTCTTGAAACGCGATATCGCATCTCATTTCTATGTTTCATGGTAAGATATAATATGATTTGCGAAGTATCATGTATTCCTCGTCTACACTTCAAATGAATGTAAATGCGACACTTCCTTGCTAGGAAAGAGCGCCTGCAGATGTCTAGGTATCGTAGCAATAGAGCTCTAATGCCTCTTGAAACGCGACATCGCATCTCATTTCTATGTTTCATGGTAAGATATAATATGATTTGCGAAGTGTCATGTATTCCTCGTCTACACTTCAAATGAATGTAAATGCGACACTTCTTTGCTAGGAAATAGCTCTTGCAAATGTCTACGTATCGAAGCAATAGAGTTCAAATGCTTCTTAAAACGAGATATTGCATCTCATATCTATGTTTCATGAGATATATCATTCATTGCGAAGTGTTATGCATTCCTCGACTACGATTCAAATGAAAGTAAATGCGACACTTCCTTGCAAGGAAATAGCGTCCGCAGATGTCTATGTATCGTAGCAATAGTGTTCTAATGCTTCTTAAAACGCGATATCGCATCTCATTTCTATGTTTCATGGCAAGATATAATATGATTTGCGAAGAATCATGTATTCCCCGTCTACACTTCAAATGAATGTAAATGCGACACTTCCTTGCTAGGAAATAGCGATTGCAGATGTCTACGTATCGTAGCAATAGAGTTCATATGATTCTTAAAACGCGATATTGCATCTCATTTCTATGTTTCATGGTAAGATATAACATGATTTGCGAATTGTTATGTATTCCTCGTCTACACTTCATATGAATGTGAATGCGACACTTCGTCGCTAGGAAATAGCGTTTGCAGATGTCTACGTATCGTAGCTATAGAGTTCTTATGATTCTTAAAACGCGATAATGCATCTCATTTCTATGTTTCATGGTAAGATATAATATGATTTGCGAAGTGTCATGTATTCCTCGTCTACACTTCAAATGAATGTAAATGCGACACTTCCTTGCAAGGAAATAGCGTTTGCAGATGTCTACGTATCGTAGCTATAGAGTTCTTATGATTCTTAAAACGCGATAATGCATCTCATTTCTATGTTTCATGGTGAGATATAATATGATTTGCGAAGTATCATGTATTCCTCGTCTACACTTCAAATGAATGTAAATGCGACACTTCTTTGCTAGGAAATAGCGTTTGCAAATGTCTACCTATTGTAGCAATAGTGCTCTAATGCTTCTTGAAACGCGATATCGCATCTCATTTCTATGTTTCATGGTAAGATATAATATGATTTGCGAAGTATCATGTATTCCTCGTCTACACTTCAAATGAATGTAAATGCGACACTTCCTTGCTAGGAAATAGCGATTGCAGATGTCTACGTATCGTAGCAATAGAGTTCATATGATTCTTAAAACGCGATATCGCATCTCATTTCTATGTTTCATGGTAAGATATAATATGATTTGCGAAGTATCATGTATTCCTCGTCTACACTTCAAATGAATGTAAATGCGACACCTCCTTGCAAGGAAATAGCGTTTGCAGATGTCTACGTATCGAAGCAATAGAGTTCAAATGCTTCTTAAAACGAGATATTGCATCTCATATCTATGTTTCATGAGATATATCATTCATTGCGAAGTGTTATGCATTCCTCGACTACGATTCAAATGAAAGTAAATGCGACACTTCCTTGCAAGGAAATAGCGTCCGCAGATGTCTATGTATCGTAGCAATAGTGTTCTAATGCTTCTTAAAACGCGATATCGCATCTCATTTCTATGTTTCATGGCAAGATATAATATGATTTGCGAAGAATCATGTATTCCCCGTCTACACTTCAAATGAATGTAAATGCGACACTTCCTTGCTAGGAAATAGCGATTGCAGATGTCTACGTATCGTAGCAATAGAGTTCATATGATTCTTAAAACGCGATATTGCATCTCATTTCTATGTTTCATGGTAAGATATAACATGATTTGCGAATTGTTATGTATTCCTCGTCTACACTTCATATGAATGTGAATGCGACACTTCGTCGCTAGGAAATAGCGTTTGCAGATGTCTACGTATCGTAGCTATAGAGTTCTTATGATTCTTAAAACGCGATAATGCATCTCATTTCTATGTTTCATGGTAAGATATAACATGATTTGCGAATTGTTATGTATTCCTCGTCTACACTTCATATGAATGTGAATGCTACACTTCCTCGCTAGGAAATAGCGTTTGCAGATGTCTACGTATCGTAGCAATAGAGTTCTAATGCTTCTTAAAACGCGATATCGCATCTCATTTCTATGTTTCATGGTAAGATATAATATGATTTGCGAAGTATCATGTATTCCTCGTCTACACTTCAAATGAATGTAAATGCGACACCTCCTTGCAAGGAAATAGCGTTTGCAGATGTCTACGTATCGAAGCAATAGAGTTCAAATGCTTCTTAAAACGAGATATTGCATCTCATATCTATGTTTCATGAGATATATTATTCATTGCGAAGTGTTATGCATTCCTCGACTACGATTCAAATGATAGTAAATGCGACACTTCCTTGCAAGGAAATAGCGTCTGCAGATGTCTATGTATCGTAGCAATAGTGTTCTAATGCTTCTTAAAACGCGATATCGCATCTCATTTCTATGTTTCATGGTAAAATATAACATGATTTGCGAATTGTTATGTATTCCTCGTCTACACTTCATATGAATGTGAATGCGACACTTCGTCGCTAGGAAATAGCGTTTGCAGATGTCTACGTATCGTAGCAATAGAGTTCTAATGCTTCTTAAAACGCGATATCGCATCTCATTTCTATGTTTCATGGTAAGATATAATATGATTTGCGAAGTGTAATGTATTCCTCGCCTACACTTCAAATGAATGTAAATGCGACACCTCTTTGATAGGAAATAGCGTTTTCAAATGTCTACATATCGTAGCAATAGCTTTCTAATGCTTCTTAAAACGCGATATCGCACCCCATTTCTATGTTTCATGGTAAGATATAATATGATTTGCGAAGTGTCATGTATTCCTCGTCTACACTTCAAATGAATGTAAATGCGACACTTCCTTGCAAGGAAATAGCGTTTGCAGATGTCTACGTATCGTAGCTATAGAGTTCTTATGATTCTTAAAACGCGATAATGCATCTCATTTCTATGTTTCATGGTGAGATATAATATGATTTGCGAAGTATCATGTATTCCTCGTCTACACTTCAAATGAATGTAAATGCGACACTTCTTTGCTAGGAAATAGCGTTTGCAAATGTCTACCTATTGTAGCAATAGTGCTCTAATGCTTCTTGAAACGCGATATCGCATCTCATTTCTATGTTTCATGGTAAGATATAATATGATTTGCGAAGTATCATGTATTCCTCGTCTACACTTCAAATGAATGTAAATGCGACACTTCCTTGCTAGGAAAGAGCGTCTACAGATGTCTAGGTATCGTAGCAATAGAGTTCTAATGCCTCTTGAAACGCGACATCGCATCTCATTTCTATGTTTCATGGTAAGATATAATATGATTTGCGAAGTGTCATGTATTCCTCGTCTACACTTCAAATGAATGTAAATGCGACACTTCTTTGCTAGGAAATAGCTCTTGCAAATGTCTACCTATCGTAGCAATAGTGTTCTAATGCTTCTTAAAACGCGATATCGCATCTCATTTCTATGTTTCATGGTAAGATATAATATGATTTGCGAAGTATCATGTATTCCCCGTCTACACTTCAAATGAATGTAAATGCGACACTTCCTCGCTAGGAAATAGCGATTGCAGATGTCTACGTATCGTAGCAATAGAGTTCATATGATTCTTAAAACGCGATATCGCATCTCATTTCTATGTTTCATGGTAAGATATAATATGATTTGCGAAGTGTCATGTATTCCTCGTCTACACTTCAAATGAATGTAAATGCGACACTTCCTTGCAAGGAAATAGCGTTTGCAGATGTCTACGTATCGTAGCAATAGTGTTCTTATGATTCTTAAAACGCGATATTGCATCTCATTTCTATGTTTCATGGTAAGATATAACATGATTTGCGAATTGTTATGTATTCCTCGTCTACACTTCATATGAATGTGAATGCTACACTTCCTCGCTAGGAAATAGCGTTTGCAGATGTCTACGTATCGTAGCAATAGAGTTCTAATGCTTCTTAAAACGCGATATCGCATCTCATTTCTATGTTTCATGGTAAGATATAATATGATTTGCGAAGTATCATGTATTCCTCGTCTACACTTCAAATGAATGTAAATGCGACACCTCCTTGCAAGGAAATAGCGTTTGCAGATGTCTACGTATCGAAGCAATAGAGTTCAAATGCTTCTTAAAACGAGATATTGCATCTCATATCTATGTTTCATGAGATATATCATTCATTGCGAAGTGTTATGCATTCCTCGACTACGATTCAAATGAAAGTAAATGCGACACTTCCTTGCAAGGAAATAGCGTCCGCAGATGTCTATGTATCGTAGCAATAGTGTTCTAATGCTTCTTAAAACGCGATATCGCATCTCATTTCTATGTTTCATGGCAAGATATAATATGATTTGCGAAGAATCATGTATTCCCCGTCTACACTTCAAATGAATGTAAATGCGACACTTCCTTGCTAGGAAATAGCGATTGCAGATGTCTACGTATCGTAGCAATAGAGTTCATATGATTCTTAAAACGCGATATTGCATCTCATTTCTATGTTTCATGGTAAGATATAACATGATTTGCGAATTGTTATGTATTCCTCGTCTACACTTCATATGAATGTGAATGCGACACTTCGTCGCTAGGAAATAGCGTTTGCAGATGTCTACGTATCGTAGCTATAGAGTTCTTATGATTCTTAAAACGCGATAATGCATCTCATTTCTATGTTTCATTTTGAGATATAATATGATTTGCGAAGTATCATGTATTCCTCGTCTACACTTCAAATGAATGTAAATGCGACACTTCTTTGCTAGGAAATAGCGTTTGCAAATGTCTACCTATTGTAGCAATAGTGCTCTAATGCTTCTTAAAACGCGATATCGCATCTCATTTCTATGTTTCATGGTAAGATATAATATGATTTGCGAAGTATCATGTATTCCTCGTCTACACTTCAAATGAATGTAAATGCGACACTTCCTTGCTAGGAAAGAGCGTCTGCAGATGTCTAGGTATCGTAGCAATAGAGTTCTAATGCCTCTTGAAACGCGACATCGCATCTCATTTCTATGTTTCATGGTAAGATATAATATGATTTGCGAAGTGTCATGTATTCCTCGTCTACACTTCAAATGAATGTAAATGCGACACTTCTTTGCTAGGAAATAGCTCTTGCAAATGTCTACCTATCGTAGCAATAGTGTTCTAATGCTTCTTAAAACGCGATATCGCATCTCATTTCTATGTTTCATGGTAAGATATAATATGATTTGCGAAGTATCATGTATTCACCGTCTACACTTCAAATGAATGTAAATGCGACACTTCCTTGCTAGGAAATAGCGATTGCAGATGTCTACGTATCGTAGCAATAGAGTTCATATGATTCTTAAAACGCGATATCGCATCTCATTTCTATGTTTCATGGTAAGATATAATATGATTTGCGAAGTGTCATGTATTCCTCGTCTACACTTCAAATGAATGTAAATGCGACACTTCCTTGCAAGGAAATAGCGTTTGCAGATGTCTACGTATCGTAGCAATAGTGTTCTTATGATTCTTAAAACGCGATATTGCATCTCATTTCTATGTTTCATGGTAAGATATAACATGATTTGCGAATTGTTATGTATTCCTCGTCTACACTTCATATGAATGTGAATGCTACACTTCCTCGCTAGGAAATAGCGTTTGCAGATTTCTACGTATCGTAGCAATAGAGTTCTAATGCTTCTTAAAACGCGATATCGCATCTCATTTCTATGTTTCATGGTAAGATATAATATGATTTGCGAAGTATCATGTATTCCTCGTCTACACTTCAAATGAATGTAAATGCGACACCTCCTTGCAAGAAAATAGCGTTTGCAGATGTCTATGTATCGTAGCAATAGTGTTCTAATGCTTCTTAAAACGCGATATCGCATCTCATTCCTATGTTTCATGGCAAGATATAATATGATTTGCGTAGAATCATGTATTCCCCGTCTACACTTCAAATGAATGTAAATGCGACACTTCCTTGCTAGGAAATAGCGATTGCAGATGTCTACGTATCGTAGCAATAGAGTTCATATGATCCTTAAAACGCGATATTGCATCTCATTTCTATGTTTCATGGTAAGATATAACATGATTTGCGAATTGTTATGTATTCCTCGTCTACACTTCATATGAATGTGAATGCGACACTTCGTCGCTAGGAAATAGCGTTTGCAGATGTCTACGTATCGTAGCAATAGAGTTCTAATGCTTCTTAAAACGCGATATCGCATCTCATTTCTATGTTTCATGGTAAGATATAATATGATTTGCGAAGTGTTATGTATTCCTCGCCTACACTTCAAATGAATGTAAATGCGACACCTCTTTGCTAGGAAATAGCGTTTTCAAATGTCTACATATCGTAGCAATAGCTTTCTAATGCTTCTTAAAACGCGATATCGCACCCCATTTCTATGTTTCATGGTAAGATATAATATGATTTGCGAAGTGTCATGTATTCCTCGTCTACACTTCAAATGAATGTAAATGCGACACTTCCTTGCAAGGAAATAGCGTTTGCAGATGTCTACGTATCGTAGCTATAGAGTTCTTATGATTCTTAAAACGCGATAATGCATCTCATTTCTATGTTTCATGGTGAGATATAATATGATTTGCGAAGTATCATGTATTCCTCGTCTACACTTCAAATGAATGTAAATGCGACACTTCTTTGCTAGGAAATAGCGTTTGCAAATGTCTACCTATTGTAGCAATAGTGCTCTAATGCTTCTTGAAACGCGATATCGCATCTCATTTCTATGTTTCATGGTAAGATATAATATGATTTGCGAAGTATCATGTATTCCTCGTCTACACTTAAAATGAATGTAAATGCGACACTTCCTTGCTAGGAAAGAGCGTCTGCAGATGTCTAGGTATCGTAGCAATAGAGTTCTAATGCCTCTTGAAACGCGACATCGCATCTCATTTCTATGTTTCATGGTAAGATATAATATGATTTGCGAAGTGTCATGTATTCCTCGTCTACACTTCAAATGAATGTAAATGCGACACTTCTTTGCTAGGAAATAGCTCTTGCAAATGTCTACCTATCGTAGCAATAGTGTTCTAATGCTTCTTAAAACGCGATATCGCATCTCATTTCTATGTTTCATGGTAAGATATAATATGATTTGCGAAGTATCATGTATTCCCCGTCTACACTTCAAATGAATGTAAATGCGACACTTCCTTGCTAGGAAATAGCGATTGCAGATGTCTACGTATCGTAGCAATAGAGTTCATATGATTCCTAAAACGCGATATCGCATCTCATTTCTATGTTTCATGGTAAGATATAATATGATTTGCGAAGTGTCATGTATTCCTCGTCTACACTTCAAATGAATGTAAATGCGACACTTCCTTGCAAGGAAATAGCGTTTGCAGATGTCTACGTATCGTAGCAATAGTGTTCTTATGATTCTTAAAACGCGATATTGCATCTCATTTCTATGTTTTATGGTAAGATATAACATGATTTGCGAATTGTTATGTATTCCTCGTCTACACTTCATATGAATGTGAATGCTACACTTCCTCGCTAGGAAATAGCGTTTGCAGATGTCTACGTATCGTAGCAATAGAGTTCTAATGCTTCTTAAAACGCGATATCGCATCTCATTTCTATGTTTCATGGTAAGATATAATATGATTTGCGAAGTATCATGTATTCCTCGTCTACACTTCAAATGAATGTAAATGCGACACCTCCTTGCAAGGAAATAGCGTTTGCAGATGTCTACGTATCGAAGCAATGGAGTTCAAATGCTTCTTAAAACGAGATATTGCATCTCATATCTATGTTTCATGAGATACATTATTCATTGCGAAGTGTTATGCATTCCTCGACTACGATTCAAATGAAAGTAAATGCGACACTTCCTTGCAAGGAAATAGCGTCCGCAGATGTCTATGTATCGTAGCAATAGAGTTCTAATGCCTCTTAAAACGCGATATCGCATCTCATTTCTATGTTTCATGGTAAGATATAATATGATTTGCGAAGTGTTATGTATTCCTCGTCTACACTTCAAATGAATGTAAATGCGACACTTCCTCGCAAGGAAATAGCGTTTGCAGATGTCTACGTATCGAAGCAATAGAGTTCAAATGCTTCTTAAAACGAGATATTGCATCTCATATCTATGTTTCATAAGATATATTATTCATTGCGAAGTGTTATGCATTCCTCGACTACGATTCAAATGAAAGTAAATGCGACACTTCCTTGCAAGGAAATAGCGTCTGCAGATGTCTATGTATCGTAGCAATAGTGTTCTAATGCTTCTTAAAACGCGATATCGCATCTCATTTCTATGTTTCATGGCAAGATATAATATGATTTGCGAAGAATCATGTATTCCCCGTCTACACTTCAAATGAATGTAAATGCGACACTTCCTTGCTAGGAAATAGCGATTGCAGATGTCTACGTATCGTAGCAATAGAGTTCATATGATTCTTAAAACGCGATATTGCATCTCATTTCTATGTTTCATGGTAAGATATAACATGATTTGCGAATTGTTATGTATTCCTCGTCTACAATTCATATGAATGTGAATGCGACACTTCGTCGCTAGGAAATAGCGTTTGCAGATGTCTACGTATCGTAGCAATAGAGTTCTAATGCTTCTTAAAACGCGATATCGCATCTCATTTCTATGTTTCATGGTAAGATATAATATGATTTGCGAAGTGTTATGTATTCCTCGCCTACACTTCAAATGAATGTAAATGCGACACCTCTTTGCTAGGAAATAGCGTTTTCAAATGTCTACATATCGTAGCAATAGCTTTCTAATGCTTCTTAAAACGCGATATCGCACCCCATTTCTATGTTTCATGGTAAGATATAATATGATTTGCGAAGTGTCATGTATTCCTCGTCTACACTTCAAATGAATGTAAATGCGACACTTCCTTGCAAGGAAATAGCGTTTGCAGATGTCTACGTATCGTAGCAATAGAGTTCTTATGATTCTTAAAACGCGATATTGCATCTCATTTCTATGTTTCATGGTAAGATATAACATGATTTGCGAATTGTTATGTATTCCTCGTCTACACTTCATATGAATGTGAATGCGACACTTCCTCGCTAGTAAATAGCGTTTGCAGATGTCTACGTATCGTAGCAATAGCTTTCTAATGCCTCTTAAAACGCGATATCGCATCTCATTTCTATGTTTCATGGTAAGATATAATATGATTTGCGAAGTGTCACGTATTCCTCGTCTACACTTCAAATGAATGTAAATGCGACACTTCCTTGCAAGGAAATAGCGTTTGCAGATGTCTACGTATCGTAGCAATAGAGTTCTTATGATTCTTAAAACGCGATATTGCATCTCATTTCTATGTTTCATGGTAAGATATAACATGATTTGCGAATTGTTATGTATTCCTCGTCTACACTTCATATGAATGTGAATGCGACACTTCCTCGCTAGTAAATAGCGTTTGCAGATGTCTACGTATCGTAGCAATAGAGTTCTAATGCTTCTTAAAACGCGATATCGCATCTCATTTCTATGTTTCATGGTAAGATATAACATGATTTGCGAATTGTTATGTATTCCTCGTCTACACTTCATATGAATGTGAATGCGACACTTCCTCGCTAGGAAATAGCGTTTGCAGATGTCTACGTATCGTAGCAATAGAGTTCTAATGCTTCATAAAACGCGATATCGCATCTCATTTCTATGTTTCATGGTAAGATATAATATGATTTGCGAAGTATCATGTATTCCTCGTCTACACTTCAAATGAATGTAAATGCGACACTTCCTTGCTACGAAATAGCGATTGCAGATGTCTACGTATCGTAGCAATAGAGTTCATATGATTCTTAAAACGCGATATCGCATCTCGTTTCAATGTTTCATGGTAAGATATAACATGATTTGCGAAGTGTTATGTATTCCTCGTCTACACTTCAAATGAATGTGAGTGCGATACTTCCTCGCTAGGAAATAGCGTTTGCAGATGTCTACGTATCGTAGCAATAGCTTTCTAATGCTTCTTAAAACGCGATATCGCATCTCATTTCTATGTTTCATGGTAAGATATAATATGATTTTCGAAGTGTCCTGTATTCCTCGTCTACACTTCAAATGAATGTAAATGCGACTCTTCCTTGCAAGGAAATAGCGTTTGCAGATGTCTACGTATCGAAGCAATAGAGTTCAAATGCTTCTTAAAACGCGATATCGCATCTTATTTCTATGTTTCATGGTAAGATATGATATGATTTGCGAAGTATCATGTATTCCTCGTCTACACTTCAAATGAATGTAAATGCGACACTTCCTTGCAAGGAAATAGCGTTTGCAGATGTCTACGTATCGAAGCAATAGAGTTCAAATGCTTCTTAAAATGTGATATTGCATCTCATATCTATGTTTCATGATAAGATATAATATTCATTGCGAAGTGTTATGCATTCCTCGTCTACGATTCAAATGAATGTAAATGCGACACTTCCTCGCAAGGAAATAGCGTTTGCAGATGTCTACGTATCGAAGCAATAGAGTTCAAATGCTTCTTAAAACGAGATATTGCATCTCATATCTATGTTTCATAAGATATATTATTCATTGCGAAGTGTTATGCATTCCTCGTCTACGATTCAAATGAAAGTAAATGCGACACTTCCTTGCAAGGAAATAGCGTCTGCAGATGTCTATGTATCGTAGCAATAGTGTTCTAATGCTTCTTAAAACGCGATATCGCATCTCATTTCTATGTTTCATGGTAAGATATAATATGATTTGCGAAGAATCACGTATTCCCCGTCTACACTTCAAATGAATGTAAATGCGACACTTCCTTGCTAGGAAATAGCGATTGCAGATGTCTACGTATCGTAGCAATAGAGTTCATATGATTCTTAAAACGCGATATTGCATCTCATTTCTATGTTTCATGGTAAGATATAACATGATTTGCGAATTGTTATATATTCCTCGTCTACACTTCATATGAATGTGAATGTGACACTTCGTCGCTAGGAAATAGCGTTTGCAGATGTCTACGTATCGTAGCAATAGAGTTCTAATGCTTCTTAAAACGCGATATCGCATCTCATTTCTATGTTTCATGGTAAGATATAATATGATTTGCGAAGTGTTATGTATTCCTCGCCTACACTTCAAATGAATGTAAATGCGACACTTCTTTGCTAGGAAATAGCGTTTGCAAATGTCTACCTATCGTAGCAATAATGTTCTAATGCTTCTTAAAACGCGATATCGCATCTCATTTCTATGTTTCATGGTAAGATATAATATGATTTGCGAAGTGTTATGTATTCCTCGTCTACACTTCAAATGAATGTAAATGCGACACTTCTTTGCTAGGAAATAGCGTTTGCAAATGTCTACCTATCGTAGCAATAGTGTTCTAATGCTTCTTATAACGCGATATCGCATCTCATTTCTATGTTTTATGGTAAGATATAATATGATTTGCGAAGTATCATGTATTCCTCGTCTACACTTCAAATGAATGTAAATGCGACACTTCCTTGCTAGGAAATAGCGATTGCAGATGTCTACGTATCGTAGCAATAGAGTTCATATGATTCTTAAAACGCGATATCGCATCTCGTTTCAATGTTTCATGGTAAGATATAACATGATTTGCGAAGTGTTATGTATTCCTCGCCTACACTTCAAATGAATGTAAATGCGACACTTCTTTGCTAGGAAATAGCGTTTGCAAATGTCTACCTATCGTAGCAATAATGTTCTAATGCTTCTTAAAACGCGATATCGCATCTCATTTCTATGTTTCATGGTAAGATATAATATGATTTTCGAAGTGTCCTGTATTCCTCGTCTACACTTCAAATGAATGTAAATGCGACTCTTCCTTGCAAGGAAATAGCGTTTGCAGATGTCTACGTATCGAAGCAATAGAGTTCAAATGCTTCTTAAAACGAGATATTGCATCTCATATCTATGTTTCATGATAAGATATAATATTCATTGCGAAGTGTTATGCATTCCTCGTCTACGATTCAAATGAATGTAAATGCGACACTTCCTTGCAAGGAAATAGCGTTTGCAGATGTCTACGTATCGAAGCAATAGAGTTCAAATGCTTCTTAAAACGAGATATTGCATCTCATATCTATGTTTTATAAGATATATTATTCATTGCGAAGTGTTATGCATTCCTCGTCTACGATTCAAATGAAAGTAAATGCGACACTTCCTCGCAAGGAAATAGCGTCTGCAGATGTCTAGGTATCGTAGCAATATTGTTCTAATGCTTCTTAAAACGCGATATCGCATCTCATTTCTATGTTTCATGGTAAGATATAATATGATTTGCGAAGTATCATGTATTCCTCTCCTACACTTCAAAGGAATGTAAATGCGACACTTCTTTGCTAGGAAATAGCGTTTGTAAATGTCTACCTATCGTAGCAATAGTTTTCTAATGCATCTTAAAACGCGATATCGCATCTCATTTCTATGTTTCATGGTAAGATATAATATGATTTGCGAAGTGTTATGCATTCCTCGTCTACACTTCAAATGAATGTGAATGCGATACTTCCTTGCTAGGAAATAGCGTCTGTAGATGTCTAGGTATCGTAGCAATAGAGTTCTAATGCTTCTTAAAACTCGATATCGCATCTCATTTCTATGTTTCATGGTAAGATGTAATATGATTTGCGAAGTATCATGTATTCCCCGTCTACACTTCAAATGAATGTAAATGCGACACTTCCTTGCTAGGAAATAGCGATTGCAGATGTCTACGTATCGTAGCAATAGAGTTCTTATGATTCTTAAAGCGCGATATTGCATCTCATTTCTATGTTTCATGGTAAGATATAATATGATTTGCGAAGTGTTATGTATTCCTCGCCTACACTTCAAATGAATGTGAATGCGACACTTCCTCGCTGGGAAATAGCGTTTGCAGATGTCTACGTATCGTAGCAATAGAGTTCTAATGCTTCTTAAAACGCGATATCGCATCTCATTTCTATGTTTCATGGTAAGATATAATATGATTTGCGAAGTATCATGTATTCCTCGTCTACACTTCGAATGAATGTAAATGCGACACCTCCTTGCAAGGAAATAGCGTTTGCAGATGTCTAGGTATCGAAGCAATAGAGTTCAAATGCTTCTTAAAACGAGATATTGCATCTCATATCTATGTTTCATGAGATATATTATTCATTGCGACGTGTTATGCATTCCTCGTCTACGATTCAAATGAAAGTAAATGCGACACTTCCTTGCAAGGAAATAGCGATTGCAGATGTCTACGTGTCGTAGCAATAGCTTTCTAATGCTTCTTAAAACGCGATATCGCATCTCATTTCTATGTTTCATGGTAAGATATAATATGATTTGCGAAGTGTCATGTATTCCTCGTCTACACTTCAAATGAATGTAAATGCGACACTTCCTCGCTAGGAAATAGCGTTTGCAGATGTCTACGTATCGTAGCAGTTGAGTTCTAATGCTTCTTAAAACGCGATATCGCATCTCATTTCTATGTTTCATGGTAAGATATAATATGATTTGCGAAGTGTCATGTATTCCTCGTCTACACATCAAATGAATGTAAATGCGACACTTCCTTGCTAGGAAATAGCGTCTGCAGATGTCTAGGTATCGTAGCAATAGAGTTCTAATGCTTCTTAAAACGCGATATCGCATCTCATTTCTGTTTCATGGTAAGATGTAATATGATTTGCGAAGTGTTATGTATTCCTCCTCTACACTTCAAATGAATGTAAATGCGACACTTCCTTGCAAGGAAATAGCGTTTGCAAATGTCTACCTATTGTATGTCACGTCCCGAGGTGCGGTTGCGCTCGCAACGGTGGCACAAAGTCGTAACCGTTCCCGAAAATTACGCGAATTGCGTCCGGACCGGGTTCGTTGGCGTTTCGGACTCGATGAAACGATAATCAACACTCAACTTAGCTTGTGAAGGCTTGATTCCGCTGTCTGGTTTCTCTTTCCAGGTAGCTGGAGCGCCTTGGATCCGCAACCGGGATGGCGGCGGCGTACGGCTGAAACGGAGGTACGTCTACGGGAGTAAGCGTCCAGGCGGGTTGACTCCGGCTGGCAGGTATCGGCGTTTGGCCCTGACGATTGGCGTCTCGTACGGGTCGTGCGGCGAAGGAAACCTCCTTCACAGGAACCAGGACTCGAACGCAGGAAATTGAATATTCTGGTGCATCACCCACGTATTCCCGAGCGAGACGACGAATGAACTCTCTCCTCCCCGCGCGTCGTGTACGCTTTGTCGGAGGTGCAAGGCTCATCGAGAATACTTGAACTTCGGTGGAGTACGGCACGGCTAAGCGTTGGTTCGCTCTAGCTTACCGGGATCGACCTGGGCGCAAGATATTCTGTACACGGTAGAAGTGAGGATGGAGCAACTAAGCGCTGGTTCGCTCTAGTCGTCGAGCCTCAAGACTATCGCAGATGAGATATAGAATTAGAATAATCGCGAGCGTACCCTTGGATTAGAATTAAGGAATTGTATTTGAACTCGAATAAAGATACTTTGAATCTGGTAAAAATAAACTATATTCTATGATTTCACTATACTAGATACACTTGACTAAATTCTAAGTTACTGACTAACGATTACAATGAGAATTAGAAATAGTATGAAGTATCGAATGGACTCCGCTATGGGAGTATGGATAGAGACGAATGCATTAGAGCTAATTGCTCGTTGCGAATGAGCCTATTGCTCGGATCGAAAGTGCATCGTTCGGATGCTGGATTAGAACTCCTCGGTTCGGAGGCGAGTTAGGAACACTTCGGTTCAGATGTGAGATAGGAACTCTTCGGTTCGGAGGCGAGATAGGAACTGACTCACGGACCTCGCGTCCGCGACCTCCTCGGGTCGCGCCGCGCGCTAGTCGCTGGGCCCTCGCGGTGGGGCGGACGGTCGGAGTAGGGCGGCCGCTTGGCCCTCGTGGTGGGGCGGCCGTTCGGAGTGGGGCGCGGTCCGCGTTAAGCGTGAGCCGCGAGCGTCGAGTGTGCGCGCGAGTTCAACGGAACATAACCGTGCATGAATGAAATATATACATATATTCACTTAAATCTAGGTGTGTGTTGGTGTGTATGTACATATATGAGTAGTGCGCTTATCCTAGTCCCATATGTACGAGAAGTACGTATAGGGCTTCGTGATCGCTGGGGATTCGACCCAGTACGTGTCGGAGAGCTCCTCGCCCTCGTAATACGGGGTGAAGTCCTCCCCCTCGTGTGCGGAGATCGCGCGTGGGCGCGGCATGCTGCATCCTTCTTCCCTCTCGTACCTTTGTCTCCTTCTGTAGGGACGGCGAGTCGGCGGGTGGCCCGTGTGCAGGGGCTCCGGATACGGATGCTGGGGATGATGAGGTGGACGCCGGAGGGTGGCAGGCGGTACGCCTGAAGTTACACGTAGCAATAGTGTTCTAATGCTTCTTAAAACGCGATATCGCACCTCATTTCTATGTTTCATGGTAAGATATAATATGATTTGCGAAGTGTTATGTATTCCTCGCCTACACTTCAAATGAATGTGAATGCGACACTTCCTCGCTGGGAAATAGCGTTTGCAGATGTCTACGTATCGTAGCAATAGAGTTCTAATGCTTCTTAAAACGCGATATCGCATCTCATTTCTATGTTTCATGGTAAGATATAATATGATTTGCGAAGTATCATGTATTCCTCGTCTACACTTCGAATGAATGTAAATGCGACACCTCCTTGCAAGGAAATAGCGTTTGCAGATGTCTAGGTATCGAAGCAATAGAGTTCAAATGCTTCTTAAAACGAGATATTGCATCTCATATCTATGTTTCATGAGATATATTATTCATTGCGACGTGTTATGCATTCCTCGTCTACGATTCAAATGAAAGTAAATGCGACACTTCCTTGCAAGGAAATAGCGATTGCAGATGTCTACGTGTCGTAGCAATAGCTTTCTAATGCTTCTTAAAACGCGATATCGCATCTCATTTCTATGTTTCATGGTAAGATATAATATGATTTGCGAAGTGTCATGTATTCCTCGTCTACACTTCAAATGAATGTAAATGCGACACTTCCTCGCTAGGAAATAGCGTTTGCAGATGTCTACGTATCGTAGCAGTTGAGTTCTAATGCTTCTTAAAACGCGATATCGCATCTCATTTCTATGTTTCATGGTAAGATATAATATGATTTGCGAAGTGTCATGTATTCCTCGTCTACACATCAAATGAATGTAAATGCGACACTTCCTTGCTAGGAAATAGCGTCTGCAGATGTCTAGGTATCGTAGCAATAGAGTTCTAATGCTTCTTAAAACGCGATATCGCATCTCATTTCTGTTTCATGGTAAGATGTAATATGATTTGCGAAGTGTTATGTATTCCTCCTCTACACTTCAAATGAATGTAAATGCGACACTTCCTTGCAAGGAAATAGCGTTTGCAAATGTCTACCTATTGTATGTCACGTCCCGAGGTGCGGTTGCGCTCGCAACGGTGGCACAAAGTCGTAACCGTTCCCGAAAATTACGCGAATTGCGTCCGGACCGGGTTCGTTGGCGTTTCGGACTCGATGAAACGATAATCAACACTCAACTTAGCTTGTGAAGGCTTGATTCCGCTGTCTGGTTTCTCTTTCCAGGTAGCTGGAGCGCCTTGGATCCGCAACCGGGATGGCGGCGGCGTACGGCTGAAACGGAGGTACGTCTACGGGAGTAAGCGTCCAGGCGGGTTGACTCCGGCTGGCAGGTATCGGCGTTTGGCCCTGACGATTGGCGTCTCGTACGGGTCGTGCGGCGAAGGAAACCTCCTTCACAGGAACCAGGACTCGAACGCAGGAAATTGAATATTCTGGTGCATCACCCACGTATTCCCGAGCGAGACGACGAATGAACTCTCTCCTCCCCGCGCGTCGTGTACGCTTTGTCGGAGGTGCAAGGCTCATCGAGAATACTTGAACTTCGGTGGAGTACGGCACGGCTAAGCGTTGGTTCGCTCTAGCTTACCGGGATCGACCTGGGCGCAAGATATTCTGTACACGGTAGAAGTGAGGATGGAGCAACTAAGCGCTGGTTCGCTCTAGTCGTCGAGCCTCAAGACTATCGCAGATGAGATATAGAATTAGAATAATCGCGAGCGTACCCGTGGATTAGAATTAAGGAATTGTATTTGAACTCGAATAAAGATACTTTGAATCTGGTAAAAATAAACTATATTCTATGATTTCACTATACTAGATACACTTGACTAAATTCTAAGTTACTGACTAACGATTACAATGAGAATTAGAAATAGTATGAAGTATCGAATGGACTCCGCTATGGGAGTATGGATAGAGACGAATGCATTAGAGCTAATTGCTCGTTGCGAATGAGCCTATTGCTCGGATCGAAAGTGCATCGTTCGGATGCTGGATTAGAACTCCTCGGTTCGGAGGCGAGTTAGGAACTCTTCGGTTCAGATGTGAGATAGGAACTCTTCGGTTCGGAGGCGAGATAGGAACTGACTCACGGACCTCGCGTCCGCGACCTCCTCGGGTCGCGCCGCGCGCTAGTCGCTGGGCCCTCGCGGTGGGGCGGACGGTCGGAGTAGGGCGGCCGCTTGGCCCTCGTGGTGGGGCGGCCGTTCGGAGTGGGGCGCGGTCCGCGTTAAGCGTGAGCCGCGAGCGTCGAGTGTGCGCGCGAGTTCAACGGAACATAACCGTGCATGAATGAAATATATACATATATTCACTTAAATCTAGGTGTGTGTTGGTGTGTATGTACATATATGAGTAGTGCGCTTATCCTAGTCCCATATGTACGAGAAGTACGTATAGGGCTTCGTGATCGCTGGGGATTCGACCCAGTACGTGTCGGAGAGCTCCTCGCCCTCGTAATACGGGGTGAAGTCCTCCCCCTCGTGTGCGGAGATCGCGCGTGGGCGCGGCATGCTGCATCCTTCTTCCCTCTCGTACCTTTGTCTCCTTCTGTAGGGACGGCGAGTCGGCGGGTGGCCCGTGTGCAGGGGCTCCGGATACGGATGCTGGGGATGATGAGGTGGACGCCGGAGGGTGGCAGGCGGTACGCCTGAAGTTACACGTAGCAATAGTGTTCTAATGCTTCTTAAAACGCGATATCGCACCTCATTTCTATGTTTCATGGTAAGATATAATATGATTTGCGAAGTGTTATGTATTCCTCGCCTACACTTCAAATGAATGTGAATGCGACACTTCCTCGCTGGGAAATAGCGTTTGCAGATGTCTACGTATCGTAGCAATAGAGTTCTAATGCTTCTTAAAACGCGATATCGCATCTCATTTCTATGTTTCATGGTAAGATATAATATGATTTGCGAAGTATCATGTATTCCTCGTCTACACTTCGAATGAATGTAAATGCGACACCTCCTTGCAAGGAAATAGCGTTTGCAGATGTCTAGGTATCGAAGCAATAGAGTTCAAATGCTTCTTAAAACGAGATATTGCATCTCATATCTATGTTTCATGAGATATATTATTCATTGCGACGTGTTATGCATTCCTCGTCTACGATTCAAATGAAAGTAAATGCGACACTTCCTTGCAAGGAAATAGCGATTGCAGATGTCTACGTGTCGTAGCAATAGCTTTCTAATGCTTCTTAAAACGCGATATCGCATCTCATTTCTATGTTTCATGGTAAGATATAATATGATTTGCGAAGTGTCATGTATTCCTCGTCTACACTTCAAATGAATGTAAATGCGACACTTCCTCGCTAGGAAATAGCGTTTGCAGATGTCTACGTATCGTAGCAGTTGAGTTCTAATGCTTCTTAAAACGCGATATCGCATCTCATTTCTATGTTTCATGGTAAGATATAATATGATTTGCGAAGTGTCATGTATTCCTCGTCTACACATCAAATGAATGTAAATGCGACACTTCCTTGCTAGGAAATAGCGTCTGCAGATGTCTAGGTATCGTAGCAATAGAGTTCTAATGCTTCTTAAAACGCGATATCGCATCTCATTTCTGTTTCATGGTAAGATGTAATATGATTTGCGAAGTGTTATGTATTCCTCCTCTACACTTCAAATGAATGTAAATGCGACACTTCCTTGCAAGGAAATAGCGTTTGCAAATGTCTACCTATTGTATGTCACGTCCCGAGGTGCGGTTGCGCTCGCAACGGTGGCACAAAGTCGTAACCGTTCCCGAAAATTACGCGAATTGCGTCCGGACCGGGTTCGTTGGCGTTTCGGACTCGATGAAACGATAATCAACACTCAACTTACCTTGTGAAGGCTTGATTCCGCTGTCTGGTTTCTCTTTCCAGGTAGCTGGAGCGCCTTGGATCCGCAACCGGGATGGCGGCGGCGTACGGCTGAAACGGAGGTACGTCTACGGGAGTAAGCGTCCAGGCGGGTTGACTCCGGCTGGCAGGTATCGGCGTTTGGCCCTGACGATTGGCGTCTCGTACGGGTCGTGCGGCGAAGGAAACCTCCTTCACAGGAACCAGGACTCGAACGCAGGAAATTGAATATTCTGGTGCATCACCCACGTATTCCCGAGCGAGACGACGAATGAACTCTCTCCTCCCCGCGCGTCGTGTACGCTTTGTCGGAGGTGCAAGGCTCATCGAGAATACTTGAACTTCGGTGGAGTACGGCACGGCTAAGCGTTGGTTCGCTCTAGCTTACCGGGATCGACCTGGGCGCTAGATATTCTGTACACGGTAGAAGTGAGGATGGAGCAACTAAGCGCTGGTTCGCTCTAGTCGTCGAGCCTCAAGACTATCGCAGATGAGATATAGAATTAGAATAATCGCGAGCGTACCCGTGGATTAGAATTAAGGAATTGTATTTGAACTCGAATAAAGATACTTTGAATCTGGTAAAAATAAACTATATTCTATGATTTCACTATACTAGATACACTTGACTAAATTCTAAGTTACTGACTAACGATTACAATGAGAATTAGAAATAGTATGAAGTATCGAATGGACTCCGCTATGGGAGTATGGATAGAGACGAATGCATTAGAGCTAATTGCTCGTTGCGAATGAGCCTATTGCTCGGATCGAAAGTGCATCGTTCGGATGCTGGATTAGAACTCCTCGGTTCGGAGGCGAGTTAGGAACTCTTCGGTTCAGATGTGAGATAGGAACTCTTCGGTTCGGAGGCGAGATAGGAACTGACTCACGGACCTCGCGTCCGCGACCTCCTCGGGTCGCGCCGCGCGCTAGTCGCTGGGCCCTCGCGGTGGGGCGGACGGTCGGAGTAGGGCGGCCGCTTGGCCCTCGTGGTGGGGCGGCCGTTCGGAGTGGGGCGCGGTCCGCGTTAAGCGTGAGCCGCGAGCGTCGAGTGTGCGCGCGAGTTCAACGGAACATAACCGTGCATGAATGAAATATATACATATATTCACTTAAATCTAGGTGTGTGTTGGTGTGTATGTACATATATGAGTAGTGCGCTTATCCTAGTCCCATATGTACGAGAAGTACGTATAGGGCTTCGTGATCGCTGGGGATTCGACCCAGTACGTGTCGGAGAGCTCCTCGCCCTCGTAATACGGGGTGAAGTCCTCCCCCTCGTGTGCGGAGATCGCGCGTGGGCGCGGCATGCTGCATCCTTCTTCCCTCTCGTACCTTTGTCTCCTTCTGTAGGGACGGCGAGTCGGCGGGTGGCCCGTGTGCAGGGGCTCCGGATACGGATGCTGGGGATGATGAGGTGGACGCCGGAGGGTGGCAGGCGGTACGCCTGAAGTTACACGTAGCAATAGTGTTCTAATGCTTCTTAAAACGCGATATCGCACCTCATTTCTATGTTTCATGGTAAGATATAATATGATTTGCGAACTGTTATGTATTCCTCGTCTACACTTCAAATGAATGTGAATGCGACACTTCCTCGCTAGGAAATAGCGTTTGGAGATGTCTACGTATCGTAGCAATAGAGTTCTAATGCTACTTAAAACGCGATATCGCATCTCATTTCTGTTTCATGGTAAGATGTAATATGATTTGCGAAGTGTTATGTATTCCTCCTCTACACTTCAAATGAATGTAAATGCGACACTTCCTTGCAAGGAAATAGCGTTTGCAAATGTCTACCTATCGTAGCAATAGTGTTCTAATGCTTCTTAAAACGCGATATCGCACCTCATTTCTATGTTTCATGGTAAGATATAATATGATTTGCGAACTGTTATGTATTCCTCGTCTACACTTCAAATGAAGGTGAATGCGACACTTCCTCGCTAGGAAATAGCGTTTGGAGATGTCTACGTATCGTAGCAATAGAGTTCTAATGCTTCTTAAAACGCGATATCGCATCTCATTTCTATGTTTCATGGTAAGATATAATATGATTTGCGAAGTGTTATGTATTCCTCGTCTACACTTCAAATGAATGTAAATGCGACACTTCTTTGCTAGGAAATAGCGTTTGCAAATGTCTACCTATCGTAGCAATAGTGTTCTAATGTTTCTTAAAACGCGATATCGCATCTCATTTCTATGTTTCATGGTAAGATATAATATGATTTGCGAAGTATCATGTATTCCCCGTCTACACTTCAAATGAATGTAAATGCGACACTTCCTTGCTAGGAAATAGCGATTGCAGATGTCTACGTATCGTAGCAATAGAGTTCATATGATTCTTAAAACGCGATATCGCATCTCATTTCTATGTCTCATGGTAAGATATAATATGATTTGCGAAGTGTTATGTATTCCTCGTCTACACATCAACTAAATGTAAATGTGCACTTCCTTGCAAGGAAATAGCGTTTGCAGATGTCTACGTATCGTAGCAATAGAGTTCTTATGATTCTTAAAACGCGATATTGCATCTCATTTCTATGTTTCATGGTAAGATATAACATGATTTGCGAATTGTTATGTATTCCTCGTCTACACTTCATATGAATGTGAATGCGACACTTCCTCGCTAGGAAATAGCGTTTGCAGATGTCTACGTATCGTAGCAATAGAGTTCTAATGCTTCTTAAAACGCGATATCGCATCTCATTTCTATGTTTCATGGTAAGATATAATATGATTTGCGAAGTGTTATGTATTCCTCGCTTACACTTCAAATGAATGTAAATGCGACACTTCTTTGCTAGGAAATAGCGTTTGCAAATGTCTACCTATCGTAGCAATAGAGTTCTAGTGCTTCTTAAAACGCGATATCGCATCTCATTTCTATGTCTCATGGTAAGATATAATATGATTTGCGAAGTGTCATGTACTCCTCGTCTACACTTCAAATGAATGTAAATGCGACACTTCCTTGCAAGGAAATAGCGTTTGCAAATGTCTACCTATCGTAGCAATAGTGTTCTAATGTTTCTTAGAACGCGATATCGCATCTCATTTCTATGTTTCATGGTAAGATATAATATGATTTGCGAAGTATCATGTATTCCCCGTCTACACTTCAAATGAATGTAAATGCGACACTTCTTTGCTAGGAAATAGCGTTTGCAAATGTCTACCTATCGTAGCAATAGTGTTCTAATGCTTCTTAAAACGCAATATCGAATCTCATTCCTATGTTTCATGGTAAGATATAATATGATTCGCGAAGTATCATGTATTCCCCGTCTACACTTCAAATGAATGTAAATGCGACACTTCCTTGCTAGGAAATAGCGATTGCAGATGTCTACGTATCGTAGCAATAGAGTTCATATGATTCTTAAAACGCGATATCGCATCTCATTTCTATGGTTCATGGTAAGATATAATATGATTTGCGAAGTGTTATGTATTCCTCGTCTACACTTCAAATGAATGTAAATGCGACACTTCTTTGCTAGGAAATAGCGTTTGCAAATGTCTACCTATCGTAGCAATAGTGTTCTAATGCTTCTTAAAACGCGATATCGCATCTCATTTCTATGTTTCATGGTAAGATATAACATGATTTGCGAAGTGTTATGTATTCCTCGTTTACACTTCAAATGAATGTGAATGCGACACTTCCTCGCTAGGAAATAGCGTTTGCAGATGTCTACGTATCGTAGCAATAGAGTTCTAATGCTTCTTAAAACGCGATATCGCATCACATTTCTATGTTTCATGGTAAGATATAATATGATTTGCGAAGTGTTACGTATTCCTCGTCTACACTTCAAATGAATGTAAATGTGACACTTCCTTGTAAGGAAATAGCGTTTGCAGATGTCTACCTATCGTAGCAATGGAGTTCTAGTGCTTCTTAAAACGCGATATCGCATCTCATTTCTATGTCTCATGGTAAGATATAATATGATTTGCGAAGTGTTATGTACTCCTCGTCTACACTTCAAATGAATGTAAATGCGACACTTCCTTGCAAGGAAATAGCGTCTGCAGATGTCTAGGTATCGTAGCAATAGAGTTCTAATGCTTCTTAAAACGCGATATCGCATCTCATTTCTATGTTTCATGGTAAGATATAATATGATTTGCGAAGTGTTATGTATTCCTCGTCTACACATCAACTAAATGTAAATGTGCACTTCCTTGCAAGGAAATAGCGTTTGCAGATGTCTACGTATCGTAGCAATAGTGTTCTTATGATTCTTAAAACGCGATATTGCATCTCATTTCTATGTTTCATGGTAAGATATAACATGATTTGCGAATTGTTATGTATTCCTCGTCTACACTTCATATGAATGTGAATGCGACACTTCCTCGCTAGGAAATAGCGTTTGCAGATGTCTACGTATCGTAGCAATAGAGTTCATATGATTCTTAAAACGCGATATCGCATCTCATTTCTATGTTTCATGGTAAGATATAATATGATTTGCGAAGTGTTATGTATTCCTCGCTTACACTTCAAATGAATGTAAATGCGACACTTCTTTGCTAGGAAATAGCGTTTGCAAATGTCTACCTATCGTAGCAATAGAGTTCTAGTGCTTCTTAAAACGCGATATCGCATCTCATTTCTATGTCTCATGGTAAGATATAATATGATTTGCGAAGTGTCATGTACTCCTCGTCTACACTTCAAATGAATGTAAATGCGACACTTCCTTGCAAGGAAATAGCGTTTGCAAATGTCTACCTATCGTAGCAATAGTGTTCTAATGTTTCTTAGAACGCGATATCGCATCTCATTTCTATGTTTCATGGTAAGATATAATATGATTTGCGAAGTATCATGTATTCCCCGTCTACACTTCAAATGAATGTAAATGCGACACTTCTTTGCTAGGAAATAGCGTTTGCAAATGTCTACCTATCGTAGCAATAGTGTTCTAATGCTTCTTAAAACGCAATATCGAATCTCATTCCTATGTTTCATGGTAAGATATAATATGATTTGCGAAGTATCATGTATTCCCCGTCTACACTTCAAATGAATGTTAATGCGACACTTCCTTGCTAGGAAATAGCGATTGCAGATGTCTACGTATCGTAGCAATAGAGTTCATATGATTCTTAAAACGCGATATCGCATCTCATTTCTATGTTTCATGGTAAGATATAATATGATTTGCGAAGTGTTATGTATTCCTCGCTTACACTTCAAATGAATGTAAATGCGACACTTCTTTGCTAGGAAATAGCGTTTGCAAATGTCTACCTATCGTAGCAATAGTGTTCTAATGCTTCTTAAAACGCGATATCGCATCTCATTTCTATGTTTCATGGTAAGATATAATATGATTTGCGAAGTGTTACGTATTCCTCGTCTACACTTCAAATGAATGTAAATGTGACACTTCCTTGTAAGGAAATAGCGTTTGCAGATGTCTACCTATCGTAGCAATAGAGTTCTAGTGCTTCTTAAAACGCGATATCGCATCTCATTTCTATGTCTCATGGTAAGATATAATATGATTTGCGAAGTGTCATGTACTCCTCGTCTACACTTCAAATGAATGTAAATGCGACACTTCCTTGCAAGGAAATAGCGTCTGCAGATGTCTAGGTATCGTAGCAATAGAGTTCTAATGCTTCTTAAAACGCGATATCGCATCTCATTTCTATGTTTCATGGTAAGATATAATATGATTTGCGAAGTGTTATGTATTCCTCGTCTACACATCAACTACATGTAAATGTGCACTTCCTTGCAAGGAAATAGCGTTTGCAGATGTCTACGTATCGTAGCAATAGAGTTCTTATGATTCTTAAAACGCGATATTGCATCTCATTTCTATGTTTCATGGTAAGATATAACATGATTTGCGAATTGTTATGTATTCCTCGTCTACACTTCATATGAATGTGAATGCGACACTTCCTCGCTAGGAAATCGCGTTTGCAGATGTCTACGTATCGTAGCAATAGTGTTCTAATGTTTCTTAAAACGCGATATCGCATCTCATTTCTATGTTTCATGGTAAGATATAATATGATTTGCGAAGTATCATGTATGCCCCGTCTACACTTCAAATGAATGTAAATGCGACACTTCCTTGCAAGGAAATAGCGTTTGCAGATGTCTACGTATCGAAGCAATAGGGTTCAAATGCTTCTTAAAACGCGATATCGCATTTCATCTCTATGTTTCATGGTATGATATAATATGATTTGCGAAGTATCATGAATTCCTCGTCTGCACTTCAAATGAATGTGAATGCGACACATCCTTGCATGGAAATAGCGTTTGCAGATGTCTACGTATCGAAGCAATAGAGTTCAAATGCTTCCTAAAACGAGATATCGAATCTCATATCTATGTTTCATGATAAGATATAATATTCATGGCGAAGTGTTATGCATTCCTCGTCTACGATTCAAATGAATGTAAATGCGACACTTCCTTGCAAGGAAATAGCGTTTGCAGGTGTCTACCTATCGTAGCAATATAGTTCTAGTGCTTCTTAAAACGCGATATCGCATCTCATTTCTATGTTTCATGGTAAGATATAATATGATTTGCGAAGTGTCATGTATTCCTCGTCTACACTTCAAATGAATGTAAATGCGACACTTCCTTGCAAGGAAATAGCGTTTGCAGATGTCTACGTATCGTAGCAATAGAGTTCTTATGATTCTTAAAACGCGATATTGCATATCATTTCTATGTTTCATGGTAAGATATAATATGATTTGCGAAGTGTCATGTATTCCTCGTCTACACATCAAATGAATGTAAATGCGACACTTCCTTGCTAGGAAATAGCGTCTGCAGATGTCTAGGTATCGTAGCAATATAGTTCCAATGCTTCTTAAAACGCGATATCGCATCTCATTTCTGTTTCATGGTAAGATGTAATATGATTTGCTAAGTGTTATGTATTCCTCCTCTACACTTCAAATGAATGTAAATGCGACACTTCCTTGCAAGGAAATAGCGTTTGCAAATGTCTACCTATCGTAGCAATAGTGTTCTAATGCTTCTTAAAACGCGATATCGCACCTCATTTCTATGTTTCATGGTAAGATATAATATGATTTGCGAACTGTTATGTATTCCGCGTCTACACTTCAAATGAATCGAATGCGTCACTTCCTCGCTAGGAAATAGCGTTTGCAGATGTCTACGTATCGTAGCAATAGAGTTCTAATGCTTCTTAAAACGCGATATCGCATCTCATTTCTATGTTTCATGGTAAGATATAATATGATTTGCGAAGTGTTATGTATTCCTCGTCTACACTTCAAATGAATGTAAATGCGACACTTCTTTGCTAGGAAATAGCATTTGCAAATGTCTACCTATTGTAGCAATAGTGTTCTAATGCTTCTTAAAACGCGATATCGCATCTCATTTCTACGTTTCATGGTAAGATATAACATGATTTGCGAAGTGTTATGTATTCCTCGTCTACACTTCAAATGAATGTAAATGCGACACTTGCTTGCAAGGAAATAGCGTTTGCAAATGTCTACCCATCGTAGCAATAGTGTTCTAATGCTTCTTAAAACGAGATATTGCATCTCATATCTATGTTTCATGATAAGATATAATATTCATTGCGAAGTGTTATGCATTCCTCGTCTATACTTCAAATGAATGTGAATGCGACACTTCCTTGCAAGGATATAGCGTTTGCAGATGTCTACGTATCGAAGCAATAAAGTTCAAATGCTTCCTAAAACGAGATATTGCATCTCATATCTATGTTTCATGATAAGATATAATATTCATTGCGAAGTGTTATGCATTCCTCGTCTACGATTCAAATGAATGTAAATGCGACACTTCCTTGCAAGGAAATAGCGTTTGCAGATGTCTAGGTATCGTAGCAATAGGGTTCTAATGCTTCTTGAAACGCGATATCGCATCTCATTTCTATGTTTCATGGTAAGATATAATATGATTTGCTAAGTGTTATGTATTCCTCGTCTACACGTCAAATGAATGTAAATGCGACACTTCCTTGCAAGGAAATAGCGTTTGCAAATGTCTACCTATCGTAGCAGTAGTGTTCTAATGCTTCTTAAAACGCGATATCGCATTTCATCTATATGTTTCATGGTAAGATATAATATGATTTGCGAAGTGTTGTGTATTCCTCGTCTACACATCAAATGAATGTAAATGCGACACTTCCTTGCAAGGAAATAGCGTTTGCAGATGTCTACCTATCGTAGCAGTAGTGTTCTAATGCTTCTTAAATCGCGATATCGCATTTCATCTATATGTTTCATGGTAAGATATAATATGATTTGCGAAGTGTCAAGTATTCCTCGTCTACACATCAAATGAATGTAAATGCGACACTTCCTTGCTAGGAAATAGCGTCTGCAGATGTCTAGGTATCGTAGCAATAGGGTTCTAATGCTTCTTGAAACGCGATATCGCATCTCATTTCTATGTTTCATGGTAAGATATAATATAATTTGCTAAGTGTTATGTATTCCTTGTCTACACGTCAAATGAATGTAAATGCGACACTTCCTTGCAAGGAAATAGCGTTTGCAAATGTCTACCTATCGTAGCAGTAGTGTTCTAATGCTTCTTAAAACGCGATATCGCATTTCATCTATATGTTTCATGGTAAGATATAATATGATTTGCGAAGTGTTGTGTATTCCTCGTCTACACATCAAATGAATGTAAATGCGACACTTCCTTGCAAGGAAATAGCGTTTGCAGATGTCTACGTATCGTAGCAATAGAGTTCTTATGATTCTTAAAACGCGATATTGCATATCATTTCTATGTTACATGGTAAGATATAATATGATTTGCGAAGTGTCATGTATTCCTCGTCTACACATCAAATGAATGTAAATGCGACACTTCCTTGCTAGGAAATAGCGTCTGCAGATGTCTAGGTATCGTAGCAATAGAGTTCCAATGCTTCTTAAAACGCGAAATCGCATCTCATTTCTGTTTCATGGTAAGATATAATATTCATTGCGATGTGTTATGCATTCCTCGTCTACACTTCAAATGAATGTGAATGCGTCACTTCCTCGCTAGGAAATAGCGTTTGCAGATGTCTACGTATCGTAGCAATAGAGTTCTAATGCTTCTTAAAACGCGATATCGCATCTCATTTCTATGTTTCATGGTAAGATATAACATGATTTGCGAAGTGTTATGTATTCCTCGTCTACACTTCAAATGGGTGTGAATGCGATACTTCCTCGCTAGGAAATAGCGTTTGCAGATGTCTACGTATCGTAGCAATAGCTTTCTAATGCTTCTTAAAACGCGATATCGAATCTCATTTCTATGTTTCATGGTAAGATATAATATGATTTGCGAAGTGTCAAGTATTCCTCGTCTACACATCAAATGAATGTAAATGCGACACTTCCTTGCTAGGAAATAGCGTCTGCAGATGTCTAGGTATCGTAGCAATAGGGTTCTAATGCTTCTTAAAACGCGATATCGCATCTCATTTCTATGTTTCATGGTAAGATATAATATGATTTGCTAAGTGTTATGTATTCCTCGTCTACACGTCAAATGAATGTAAATGCGACACTTCCTTGCAAGGAAATAGCGTTTGCAAATATCTACCTATCGTAGCAGTAGTGTTCTAATGCTTCTTAGAACGCGATATCGCATCTCATTTCTATGTTTCATGGTAAGATATAATATGATTTGCGAAGTGTTGTGTATTCCTCGTCTACACTTCAAATGAATGTAAATGCGACACTTCCTTGCTAGGAAATAGCGTCTGCAGATGTCTAGGTATCGTAGCAATAGAGTTCTAATGCTTCTTAAAACACGATATCGCATCTCATTTCTATGTTTCATGGTAAGATGTAATATAATTTGCGAAGTGTTATGTATTCCTCGTCTACACTTCAAATGAATGTAAATGCGACACTTCCTTGCAAGGAAATAGCGTTTGCAGATGTCGAGGTATCGTAGCAATAGAGTTCTAATGCTTCTTAAAACGCGATATTGCATCTCATTTCTGTTTCATGGTAAGATGTAATATTCATTGCGATGTGTTATGCATTCCTCGTCTACACTTCAAATGAATGTGAATGCGACACTTCCTCGCTAGGAAATAGCGTTTGCAGATGTCTACGTATCGTAGCAATAGATTTCTAATGCTTCTTATAGCGCGATATCGCATCTCATTTCTATGTTTCATGGTAAGATGTAATATTCATTGCGAAGTGTTATGCATTCCTCGTCTACGATTCAAATGAATGTAAATGCGACACTTCCTTGCAAGGAAATAGCGTCTGCAGATATCTAGGTATCGTAGCAATAGAGTTCTAATGCTTCTTAAAACGCGATATTGCATCTCATTTCTGTTTCATGGTAAGATGTAATATGATTTGCGAAGTGTTATGCATTCCTGCTCCACACTTCAAATGAATGTAAATGCGACACTTCCTTGCAAGGAAATAGCGTTTGCAGATGTCTACCTATCGTAGCAATAGAGTTCTAGTGCTTCTTAAAACGCGATATCGCATCTCATTTCTATGTTTCATGATAAGATATAATATGATTTGCGAAGTGTCATGTATTCCTCGTCTGCACTTCAAATGAATGTAAATGCGACACTTCCTTGCTAGGAAATAGCGTCTGCAGATGTCTAGGTATCGTAGCAATAGATTTCTAATGCTTCTTAAAACGCGATATCGCAACTCATTTCTATGTATCATGGTAAGATATAATATGATTTGCGAAGTGTCATGTATTCCTCGTCTACACTTCAAATGAATTTAAATGCTACACTTCCTTGCTAGGAAATAGCGTCTGCAGATGTCTAGCTATCGTAGCAATAGAGTTCTAATGCTTCTTAAAACGCGATATCGCATCTCATTTCTATGTATCATGGTAAGATATAATATGATTTGCGAAGTGTCATGTATTCCTCGTTTACACTTCAAATGAATGTAAATGCTACACTTCCTTGCAAGGAAATAGCGTTTGCGGATGTCTACGTATCGAAGCAATAGAGTTCAAATGCTTCTTAAAACGAGATATTGCATCTCATATCTATGTTTCATGATAAGATATAATATTCAGTGCGAAGTGTTATGCATTCCTCGTCTACGATTCAAATGAATGTAAATGCGACACTTCCTTGCAAGGAAATAGCTTTTGCAGATGTCTACGTATCGCAGCAATAGATTTCTAATGCTTCTTAAAGCGCGATATCGCATCCCATTTCTATGCTTCATGGTAAGATATAATATGATTTGCGAAGTGTTATGTATTCCTCGTCTACACTTCAAATGAATGTGAATGCGACACTTCCTTGCAAGGAAATGGCGTTTGCAGATGTCTACGTATCGTAGCAATGGATTTCTGATGCTTCTTAAAACGCGATATCGCATTTCATTTCTATGTTTCATGGTAAGATATAATATGATTTGCGAAGTGTTATGTATTCCTCGTCTACACATCAAATGAATGTAAATGCGACACTTTCTTGCAAGGAAATAGCGTTTGCAGATGTCTACGTATCGAAGCAATAGAGTTCAAATGCTTCTTAAAACGAGATATTGCATCTCATATCTATGTTTCATGATAAGATATAATATTCATTGCGAAGTGTCATGTATTCCTCGTCTACACTTCAAATGAATGTAAATGCTACACTTCCTTGCAAGGAAATAGCGTTTGCGGATGTCTACGTATCGAAGCAATAGAGTTCAAATGCTTCTTAAAACGAGATATTGCATCTCATATCTATGTTTCATGATAAGATATAATATTCAGTGCGAAGTGTTATGCATTCCTCGTCTACGATTCAAATGAATGTAAATGCGACACTTCCTTGCAAGGAAATAGCTTTTGCAGATGTCTACGTATCGCAGCAATAGATTTCTAATGCTTCTTAAAGCGCGATATCGCATCTCATTTCTATGCTTCATGGTAAGATATAATATGATTTGCGAAGTGTTATGTATTCCTCGTCTACACTTCAAATGAATGTGAATGCGACACTTCCTTGCAAGGAAATGGCGTTTGCAGATGTCTACGTATCGTAGCAATGGATTTCTGATGCTTCTTAAAACGCGATATCGCATCTCATTTCTATGTTTCATGGTAAGATATAATATGATTTGCGAAGTGTTATGTATTCCTCGTCTACACATCAAATGAATGTAAATGCGACACTTTCTTGCAAGGAAATAGCGTTTGCAGATGTCTACGTATCGAAGCAATAGAGTTCAAATGCTTCTTAAAACGAGATATTGCATCTCATATCTACGTTTCATGATAAGATATAATATTCATTGCGAAGTGTTATGCATTCCTCGTCTACGATTCAAATGAATGTAAATGCGACACTTCCTTGCAAGGAAATGGCGTTTGCAGATGTCTACGTATCGTAGCAATGGATTTCTGATGCTTCTTAAAACGCGATATCGCATCTCATTTCTATGTTTCATGGTAAGATATAATATGATTTGCGAAGTGTTATGTATTCCTCGTCTACACATCAAATGAATGTAAATGCGACATTTTCTTGCAAGGAAATAGCGTTTGCAGATGTCTACATATCAAAGCAACAGAGTTCAAGTGCTTCTTAAAACGGGATATTGCATCTCAAATCTATGTTTCATGATAAGATATAATATTCATTGCGAAGTGTTATGTATTCCTCGTCTACACATCAAATGAATGTAAATGCGACACTTCCTTGCAAGGAAATAGCGTTTGCAGATGTCTACGTATCGTAGCAATAGAGTTCTTATGATTCTTAAAACGCGATATCGCAACTCATTTCTATGTTTCATGGTAAGGTATAATATGATTTGCGAAGTGTTATGTATCCGACGTCTACACGTCAAATGAATGTAAATGCGACACTTTCTTGCAAGGAAATAGCGTTTGCAGATGTCTACGTATCGTAGCAATGGATTTCTGATGCTTCTTAAAACGCGAAATCGCATCTCATTTCTATGTTTCATGGTAAGATATAATATGATTTGCGAAATGCTATGTATTCCTCGTCTACACTTCAAATGAATGTAAATGCGGCACTTCTTTGCAAGGAAATAGCGTTTGCAGATGTCTACGTATCGTTGCAATAGAGTTCTTATGATTCTTAAAACGCTATATCGCATCTCATTTCTATGTTTCATGGTAAGATATAATATGATTTGCGAAGTGTTATGTATTCCTCGTCTACACTTCAAATGAATGTGAATGCGACACTTCCTCGCTAGGAAATAGCGTTTGCAGATGTCTGCGTATCGTAGCAGTAGAGTTCTAATGCTTCTTAAAACGCGATATCGCATCTCATTTCTATGTTTCATGGTAAGGTATAATATGGTTTGCGAAGTGCTATGTATCCGTCGTCTACACTTCAAATGAATGTAAATGCGACACTTTCTTGCAAGGAAATAGCGTTTGCAGATGTCTACGTATCGTAGCAATGGATTTCTGATGCTTCTTAAAACGCGATATCGCATCTCATTTCTATGCTTCATGGTAAGATATAATATGATTTGCGGAGTGTTAAGTACTCCTCGCCTACACTTCAAATGAATGTAAATGCGACACTTCCTTGCAAGGAAATAGCGTTTGCAAATGTCTACCTATCGTAGCAGTAGTGTTCTAATGCTTCTTAGAACGCGATGTCGCATCTCATTTCTATGTTTCATGGGAAGATATAATATGATTTGCGAAGTGTTATGTATTCCTCGTCTACACATCAAGTGAATGTAAATGCGACACTTTCTTGCAAGGACATAGCGTTTGCAGATGTCTACGTATCGAAGCAATAGAGTTCAAATGCTTCTTAAAACGTGATATTGCATCTCATATCTATGTCTCATGATAAGATATAATATTCATTGCGAAGTGTTATGCATTCCTCGTCTACGATTCAAATGAATGTAAATGCGACACTTCCTTGCAAGGAAATAGCGTTTGCAGATGTCTACGTATCGTAGCAATAGAGATCTAATGCTTCTTAAAACGCGATATCGCATCTCATTTCTATGTTTCATGGTAAGGTATAATAAGATTTGCGAAGTGTTATGTATTCCTCGTCTGCACTTCAAATGAATGTAAATGCGACACTTCTCTGCAAGAAAATAGCGTTTGCAGATGTCTACGTATCGTAGCAATAGATTTCTTATGATCCTTAAAACGCGATACCGCATCACATTTTTATGTTTCATGGTAAGATATAATATGATTTGCGGAGTGTTATGTATTCCTCGACTACACATCAAATGAATGTAAGTGCGATACTTCCTTGCAAGGAAATAGCGTTTGCAGATGTCTACGTATCGTAGCAATAGAGTTCTTATGATTCTTAAAACGCGATATCGCATCACATTTCTATGCTTCATGGTAAGGTATAATATGATTTGCGAAGTGTTATGTATCCGTCGTCTACACTTCAAATGAATGTAAATGCGACACTTTCTTGCAAGGAAATAGCGTTTGCAAATGTCTACCTATCGTAGCAGTAGTGTTCTAATGCTTCTTAGAACGCGATGTCGCATCTCATTTCTATGTTTCATGGTAAGATATAATATGATTTGCGAAGTGTCATGTATTCCTCGTCTACACTTCAAATGAATGTGAATGCGACAATTTCTCGCTAGGAAATAGCGTTTGCAGATGTCTACGTGTCGTAGCAATAGATTTCTAATGCTTCTTAAAACGCGATATCGCACTCATTTCTATGTATCATGGTAAGATATAATATGATTTGCGAAGTGTCATGTATTCCTCGTTACACTTCAAATGAATTTAAATGCTACACTTCTTGCTAGGAAATAGCGTCTGCAGATGTCTAGGTATCGTAGCAATAGAGTCTAATGCTTCTTAAAACGCGATATCGCATCTCATTTCTATGTATCATGGTAAGATATAATATGATTTGCGAAGTGTCATGTATTCCTCGTCTACACTTCAAATGAATGTAAATGCTACACTTCCTTGCAAGGAAATAGCGTTTGCGGATGTCTACGTATCGAAGCAATAGAGTTCAAATGCTTCTTAAAACGAGATATTGCATCTCATATCTACGTTTCATGATAAGATATAATATTCAGTGCGAAGTGTTATGCATTCCTCGTCTACGATTCAAATGAATGTAAATGCGACACTTCCTTGCAAGGGAATAGCTTTTGCAGATGTCTACGTATCGCAGCAATAGATTTCTAATGCTTCTTAAAGCGCGATATCGCATCTCATTTCTATGCTTCATGGTAAGATATAATATGTTTTGCGAAGTGTTATGTATTCCTCGTCTACACTTCAAATGAATGTGAATGCGACAATTTCTCGCTAGGAAATAGCGTTTGCAGATGTCTACGTATCGTAGCAATAGAGTCTTATGATTCTTAAAACGCGATATCGCATCTCATTCCTATGCTTCATGGTAGATATAATATGATTTGCGGAGTGTTATGTACTCCTCGTCTACACTTCAAATGAATGTAAATGCGACACTTCCTTGCAAGGAAATAGCGTTGCAAATGTCTACCTATCGTAGCAGTAGTGTTCTAATGCTTCTTAGAACGCGATGTCGCATCTCATTTCTATGTTTCATGGTAAGGTATAATATGATTAAAGAAGTGTTATGTATCCTCGTCTACACTTCAAATGAATGAAATGCGACACTTCTTTGCAAGGAATAGCGTTGCAGATGTCTACGTATCGTAGCAGTAGGAGTTCTTATGGTTTTTAAAACGCGATATCGCATCTCATTTCTACGTTTCATGGTAAGATATAATATGATTTGCGAAGTGTTATGTATCCTCGTCTACACTTCAATTGAATGTAAATGCGACACTTCTTTGCAAGGAAATAGCGTTTGCAGATGTCTACGTATCGTAGCAATAGAGTTCTTATGATTCTTAGAACGCGATGTCGCATCTCATTTCTGTGTTTCATGGTAAGATATAATATGATTTGCGAACTGTTATGTATTCCACGTCTACACTTCAAATGAATGTAAATGCGACACTTCCTTGCAAGGAAATAGCGTTTGCAGATGTCTACGTATCGTAGCAATAGAGTTCATATGATTCTTAAAACGCGATATCGCATCTCATTTCTATGTTTCATGGTAAGATATAATATGATTTGCGGAGTGTTATGTATTCCTCGTCTACACTTCAATGAATGTGAATGCGACACTTGCTCGCTAGGAAATAGCGTTTGCAGATGTCTACGTATAGTAGCAGTTGAGTTCTAATGCTTCTTAAAACGCGATATCGCATCTCATTTCTATGTTTCATAGCAAGATATAATATGATTTGCGAAGTGTTATGTATTCTCGTCTACACATCAAATGAATGTAAAGCGACACTTCTTGCAGGGAAATAGCGTTTGCAGATGTCTACGTATCGTAGCAATAGTGTTCTTATGATTCTTAAAACGCGATATTGCATCTCATTTCTATGCTTCATGGTAAGGAATAATATGATTTGCGAAGTGTTATGTATCCGTCGTCTACACTTCAAATGAATGTAAATGCGACACTTTCTTGCAAGGAAATAGCGTTTGCAGATGCCTACGTATCGTGGCAATGGATTTCTGATGCTTCTTAAAACGCGATATCACATCTCTTTTCTATGTTTCATGGTAAGGTATAATATGATTTGCGAAGTGTTATGTATTCCTCGTCTACACTTCAAATGAATGTAAATGCCACACTTCTTTGCAAGGAAATAGCGTTTGCAGATGTCTACGTATCGTTGCAATAGAGTTCTTATGATTCTTAAAACGCGATATCGCATCACATTTCTATGTTTCATGGTAAGATATAATATGATTTGCGGAGTGTTATGTATCCTCGTCTACACTTCAAATGAATGTGAATGCGACACTTCCTCGCTAGGAAATCAGCGTTTGCAGATGTCTACGTATCGTAGCAGTTGAGTTCTAGTGCTTCTTAAAACGCGATATCGCATCTCATTTCTATGTTTCATGGTAAGATATAATATGATTTGCGAAGTGTTATGTATTCCTCGTCTACACATCAAGTGAATGTAAGTGCGACACTTCCTTGCAAGGAAATAGCGTTTGCAGATGTCTACGTATCGTAGCAATAGAGTTCTTATGATTCTTAAACGCGATATCGCATCTCATTTCTATGTTTCATGGTAAGGTATAATATGATTTGCGAAGTGTTATGTATCCGTCGTCTACACTTCAAATGAATGTAAATGCGACACTTCCTTGCAAGGAAATAGCGTTTGCAGATATCTACGTATCGTAGCAATAGAGTTCATATGATTCTTAAACGCGAATATCGCATCTCATTCTATGTTTCATGGTAAGATATAATATGAATTTGCGGAGTGTTATGTATTCCTCGTCTACACTTCAAATGAAGGTGAATGCGACACTTCCTCGCTAGGAAATAGCGTTTGCAGATGTCTACGTATAGTAGCAGTTGAGTTCTAATGCTTTCTTAAACGCGATATCGCATCTCAATTTCTATGTTTCATGGTAAGATATAAATTGATTTGCGAAGTGTTATGTATTCCTCGTCTACACATCAAATGAATGTAAAAGCGACACTTCCTTGCAAGGAAATAGCGTTTGCAGGATGTCTACGAATCGTAGCAATAGAGTTCTTATGATCTTAAAACGCGATATCGCATCTCATTTCTATGCTTCATGGTAAGGTATAATATGATTTGCGAAGTGTTATGTATCCGTCGTCTACACTTCAAATGAATGTAAATGCGACACTTTCTTGCAAGGAAATAGCGTTTGCAGATGTCTACGAATCGTAGCAATAGTGTTCTTATGATTCTTAAAACGCGATATTGCATCTCATTTCTATGCTTCATGGTAAGGAATAATATGATTTGCGAATTGTTATGTATCCGTCGTCTACACTTCAAATGAATGTAAATGCGACACTTTCTTGCAAGGAAATAGCGTTTGCAGATGCCTACGTATCGTAGCAATGGATTTCTGATGCTTCTTAAAACGCGATATCACATCTCTTTTCTATGTTTCATGGTAAGGTATAATATGATTTGCGAAGTGTTTATGTATTCCTCGTCTACACTTCAAATGAATGTAAATGCCACACTTCTTTGCAAGGAAATAGCGTTTGCAGATGTCTACGTATCGTTGCAATAGAGTTCTTATGATTCTTAAAACGCGATATCGCACCACATTTCTATGTTTCATGGTAAGATATATATGATTTGCGGAGTGTTATGTATTCCTCGTCTACACTTCAAAATGAATGTGAATGCGACACTTCCTCGCTAGGAATAGCGTTTGCAGATGTCTACGTATAGTAGCAGTTGAGTTCTAATGCTTCTTAAAACGCGATATCGCATCTCATTTCTATGTTTCATGGTAAGATTTAATATGATTTGCGAAGTGTTATGTATTCCTCGTCTACACATCAAATGAATGTAAAGCGACACTTCCTTGCAAGGAAATAGCGTTTGCAGATGTCTACGAATCGTAGCAATAGAGTTCTTATGATTCTTAAAACGCGATATCGCATCTCATTTCTATGCTTCATGGTAAGGTATAATATGATTGCGAAGTGTTATGAATCCGTCGTCTACACTTCAAATGAATGTAAATGCGACACTTTCTTTGCAAGGAAATAGCGTTTGCAGATGTCTACGAATCGTAGCAATAGTGTTCTTATGATTCTTAAAACGCGATATTGCATCTCATTTCTATGCTTCATGGTAAGGAATAATATGATTTGCGAATTGTTATGTATCCGTCGTCTACACTTCAAATGAATGTAAATGCGACACTTTCTTGCAAGGAAATAGCCGTTGCAGATGCCTACGTATCGTAGCAATGATTTCTGATGCTTCTTAAAACGCGATATCACATCTCTTTTCTATGTTTCATGGTAAGGTATAATATGATTTGCGAAGTGTTATGTATTCCTCGTCTACACTTCAAATGAATGTAAATGCCACACTTCTTTGCAAGGAAATAGCGTTTGCAGATGTCTACGTATCGTTGCAATAGAGTTCTTATGATTCTTAAAACGCGATATCGCATCACATCTCTATGTTTCATGGTAAGATATAATATGATTTGCGAGTGTTATGTATTCCTCGTCTACACTTCAAATGAATGTGAATGCGACACTTCCTCGCTAGGAAATAGCGTTTGCAGATGTCTACGTATAGTAGCAGTTGAGTTCTAATGCTTCTTAAAACGCGATATCGCATCTCATTTCTATGTTTCATGGCAAGATATAATATGATTTGCGAAGTGTTATGTATTCCTCGTCTACACATCAAATGAATGTAAAAGCGACACTTCCTTGCAAGGAAATAGCGTTTGCAGATGTCTACGAATCGTAGCAATAGTGTTCTTATGATTCTTAAAACGCGATATTGCATCTCATTTCTATGCTTCATGTAAGGAATAATATGATTTGCGAATTGTTATGTATCCGTCGTCTACACTTCAAATGAATGTAAATGCGACACTTTCTTGCAAGGAAATAGCGTTTGCAGATGCCTACGTATCGTAGCAATGGATTTCTGATGCTTCTTAAAACGCGATATCACATCCCTTTTCTATGTTTCATGGTAAGGTATAATATGATTTGCGAAGTGTTATGTATTCCTCGTCTACACTTCAAATGAATGTAAATGCCACACTTCTTTGCAAGGAAATAGCGTTTGCAGATGTCTACGTATCGTTGCAATAGAGTTCTTATGATTCTTAAAACGCGATATCGCATCACATTTCTATGTTTCATGGTAAGATATAATATGATTGCGGAGTGTTATGTATTCCTCGTCTACACTTCAATTAAATGTAAATGCGACACTTCTTTGCAAGGAAATAGCGTTTGCAGATGTCTACGTATCGTAGCAATAGAGTTCTTATGATTCTTAAAACGCGATATCGCATCTCATTTCTATGTTTCATGGTAAGATATAATATGATTTGCGGAGTGTTATGTACTCCTCGTCTACACTTCAAATGAATGTAAATGCGACACTTCTTGCAAGGAAATAGCGTTTGCATGTGTCTACCTATTGTAGCAGTAGTGTTCTAATGCTCTTAGAAACGCGATGTCGCATCTCATTTCTGTGTTTCATGGTAAGATATAATATGATTTTGCGAACTGTTATAATATGATTTGCGAACTGTTATGTATTCCACGTCTACACTTCAAATGAATGTAAATGCGACACTTCCTTGCAAGGAAATAGCGTTTGCAGATGTCTACGTATCGTAGCAATAGAGTTCATATGATTCTTAAAACGCGATATCGCATCTCATTTCTATGTTTCATGGTAAGATATAATATGATTTGCGGAGTGTTATGTATTCCTCGTCTACACTTCAAATGAAGGTGAATGCGACACTTCCTCGCTAGGAAATAGCGTTTGCAGATGTCTACGTATAGTAGCAGTTGAGTTCTAATGCTTCTTAAAACGCGATATCGCATCTCATTTCTATGTTTCATGGTAAGATATAATATGATTTGCGAAGTGTTATGTATTCCTCGTCTACACATCAAATGAATGTAAAAGCGACACTTCCTTGCAAGGAAATAGCGTTTGCAGATGTCTACGAATCGTAGCAATAGAGTTCTTATGATTCTTAAAACGCGATATCGCATCTCATTTCTATGCTTCATGGTAAGGTATAATATGATTTGCGAAGTGTTATGTATCCGTCGTCTACACTTCAAATGAATGTAAATGCGACACTTTCTTGCAAGGAAATAGCGTTTGCAGATGTCTACGAATCGTAGCAATAGTGTTCTTATGATTCTTAAAACGCGATATCGCATCTCATTTCTATGCTTCATGGTAAGGTATAATATGATTTGCGAAGTGTTATGTATCCGTCGTCTACACTTCAAATGAATGTAAATGCGACACTTTCTTGCAAGGAAATAGCGTTTGCAGATGCCTACGTATCGTAGCAATGGATTTCTGATGCTTCTTAAAACGCGATATCACATCTCTTTTCTATGTTTCATGGTAAGGTATAATATGATTTGCGAAGTGTTATGTATTCCTCGTCTACACTTCAAATGAATGTAAATGCCACGCTTCTTTGCAAGGAAATAGCGTTTGCAGATGTCTACGTATCGTTGCAATAGAGTTCTTATGATTCTTAAAACGCGATATCGCATCACATTTCTATGTTTCATGGTAAGATATAATATGATTTGCGGAGTGTTATGTATTCCTCGTCTACACTTCAAATGAATGTGAATGCGACACTTCCTCGCTAGGAAATAGCGTTTGCAGATGTCTACGTATAGTAGCAGTTGAGTTCTAATGCTTCTTAAAACGCGATATCGCATCTCATTTCTATGTTTCATGGTAAGATATAATATGATTTGCGAAGTGTTATGTATTCCTCGTCTACACATCAAATGAATGTAAAAGCGACACTTCCTTGCAAGGAAATAGCGTTTGCAGATGTCTACGAATCGTAGCAATAGAGTTCTTATGATTCTTAAAACGCGATATCGCATCTCATTTCTATGCTTCATGGTAAGGTATAATATGATTTGCGAAGTGTTATGTATCCGTCGTCTACACTTCAAATGAATGTAAATGCGACACTTTCTTGCAAGGAAATAGCGTTTGCAGATGTCTACGAATCGTAGCAATAGTGTTCTTATGATTCTTAAAACGCGATATTGCATCTCATTTCTATGCTTCATGGTAAGGAATAATATGATTTGCGAATTGTTATGTATCCGTCGTCTACACTTCAAATGAATGTAAATGCGACACTTTCTTGCAAGGAAATAGCGTTTGCAGATGCCTACGTATCGTAGCAATGGATTTCTGATGCTTCTTAAAACGCGATATCACATCTCTTTTCTATGTTTCATGGTAAGGTATAATATGATTTGCGAAGTGTTATGTATTCCTCGTCTACACTTCAAATGAATGTAAATGCCACACTTCTTTGCAAGGAAATAGCGTTTGCAGATGTCTACGTATCGTTGCAATAGAGTTCTTATGATTCTTAAAACGCGATATCGCATCACATTTCTATGTTTCATGGTAAGATATAATATGATTTGCGGAGTGTTATGTATTCCTCGTCTACACTTCAAATGAATGTGAATGCGACACTTCCTCGCTAGGAAATAGCGTTTGCAGATGTCTACGTATAGTAGCAGTTGAGTTCTAATGCTTCTTAAAACGCGATATCGCATCTCATTTCTATGTTTCATGGCAAGATATAATATGATTTGCGAAGTGTTATGTATTCCTCGTCTACACATCAAATGAATGTAAAAGCGACACTTCCTTGCAAGGAAATAGCGTTTGCAGATGTCTACGAATCGTAGCAATAGTGTTCTTATGATTCTTAAAACGCGATATTGCATCTCATTTCTATGCTTCATGGTAAGGAATAATATGATTTGCGAATTGTTATGTATCCGTCGTCTACACTTCAAATGAATGTAAATGCGACACTTTCTTGCAAGGAAATAGCGTTTGCAGATGCCTACGTATCGTAGCAATGGATTTCTGATGCTTCTTAAAACGCGATATCACATCTCTTTTCTATGTTTCATGGTAAGGTATAATATGATTTGCGAAGTGTTATGTATTCCTCGTCTACACTTCAAATGAATGTAAATGCCACACTTCTTTGCAAGGAAATAGCGTTTGCAGATGTCTACGTATCGTTGCAATAGAGTTCTTATGATTCTTAAAACGCGATATCGCATCACATTTCTATGTTTCATGGTAAGATATAATATGATTTGCGGAGTGTTATGTATTCCTCGTCTACACTTCAAATGAATGTGAATGCGACACTTCCTCGCTAGGAAATAGCGTTTGCAGATGTCTACGTATCGTAGCAGTTGAGTTCTAGTGCTTCTTAAAACGCGATATCGCATCTCATTTCTATGTTTCATGGTAAGATATAATATGATTTGCGAAGTGTTATGTATTCCTCGTCTACACATCAAGTGAATGTAAGTGCGACACTTCCTTGCAAGGAAATAGCGTTTGCAGATGTCTACGTATCGTAGCAATAGAGTTCTTATGATTCTTAAAACGCGATATCGCATCTCATTTCTATGTTTCATGGTAAGGTATAATATGATTTGCGAAGTGTTATGTATCCGTCGTCTACACTTCAAATGAATGTAAATGCGACACTTCCTTGCAAGGAAATAGCGTTTGCAGATATCTACGTATCGTAGCAATAGAGTTCATATGATTCTTAAAACGCCATATCGCATCTCATTTCTATGTTTCATGGTAAGATATAATATGATTTGCGGAGTGTTATGTATTCCTCGTCTACACTTCAAATGAAGGTGAATGCGACACTTCCTCGCTAGGAAATAGCGTTTGCAGATGTCTACGTATAGTAGCAGTTGAGTTCTAATGCTTCTTAAAACGCGATATCGCATCTCATTTCTATGTTTCATGGTAAGATATAATATGATTTGCGAAGTGTTATGTATTCCTCGTCTACACATCAAATGAATGTAAAAGCGACACTTCCTTGCAAGGAAATAGCGTTTGCAGATGTCTACGAATCGTAGCAATAGAGTTCTTATGATTCTTAAAACGCGATATCGCATCTCATTTCTATGCTTCATGGTAAGGTATAATATGATTTGCGAAGTGTTATGTATCCGTCGTCTACACTTCAAATGAATGTAAATGCGACACTTTCTTGCAAGGAAATAGCGTTTGCAGATGTCTACGAATCGTAGCAATAGTGTTCTTATGATTCTTAAAACGCGATATTGCATCTCATTTCTATGCTTCATGGTAAGGAATAATATGATTTGCGAATTGTTATGTATCCGTCGTCTACACTTCAAATGAATGTAAATGCGACACTTTCTTGCAAGGAAATAGCGTTTGCAGATGCCTACGTATCGTAGCAATGGATTTCTGATGCTTCTTAAAACGCGATATCACATCCCTTTTCTATGTTTCATGGTAAGGTATAATATGATTTGCGAAGTGTTATGTATTCCTCGTCTACACTTCAAATGAATGTAAATGCCACACTTCTTTGCAAGGAAATAGCGTTTGCAGATGTCTACGTATCGTTGCAATAGAGTTCTTATGATTCTTAAAACGCGATATCGCATCACATTTCTATGTTTCATGGTAAGATATAATATGATTTGCGGAGTGTTATGTATTCCTCGTCTACACTTCAAATGAATGTGAATGCGACACTTCCTCGCTAGGAAATAGCGTTTGCAGATGTCTACGTATAGTAGCAGTTGAGTTCTAATGCTTCTTAAAACGCGATATCGCATCTCATTTCTATGTTTCATGGTAAGATATAATATGATTTGCGAAGTGTTATGTATTCCTCGTCTACACATCAAATGAATGTAAAAGCGACACTTCCTTGCAAGGAAATAGCGTTTGCAGATGTCTACGAATCGTAGCAATAGAGTTCTTATGATTCTTAAAACGCGATATCGCATCTCATTTCTATGCTTCATGGTAAGGTATAATATGATTTGCGAAGTGTTATGAATCCGTCGTCTACACTTCAAATGAATGTAAATGCGACACTTTCTTGCAAGGAAATAGCGTTTGCAGATGTCTACGAATCGTAGCAATAGTGTTCTTATGATTCTTAAAACGCGATATTGCATCTCATTTCTATGCTTCATGGTAAGGAATAATATGATTTGCGAATTGTTATGTATCCGTCGTCTACACTTCAAATGAATGTAAATGCGACACTTTCTTGCAAGGAAATAGCGTTTGCAGATGCCTACGTATCGTAGCAATGGATTTCTGATGCTTCTTAAAACGCGATATCACATCTCTTTTCTATGTTTCATGGTAAGGTATAATATGATTTGCGAAGTGTTATGTATTCCTCGTCTACACTTCAAATGAATGTAAATGCCACACTTCTTTGCAAGGAAATAGCGTTTGCAGATGTCTACGTATCGTTGCAATAGAGTTCTTATGATTCTTAAAACGCGATATCGCATCACATATCTATGTTTCATGGTAAGATATAATATGATTTGCGGAGTGTTATGTATTCCTCGTCTACACTTCAAATGAATGTGAATGTGACACTTCCTCGCTAGGAAATAGCGTTTGCAGATGTCTACGTATAGTAGCAGTTGAGTTCTAATGCTTCTTAAAACGCGATATCGCATCTCATTTCTATGTTTCATGGCAAGATATAATATGATTTGCGAAGTGTTATGTATTCCTCGTCTACACATCAAATGAATGTAAAAGCGACACTTCCTTGCAAGGAAATAGCGTTTGCAGATGTCTACGAATCGTAGCAATAGTGTTCTTATGATTCTTAAAACGCGATATTGCATCTCATTTCTATGCTTCATGGTAAGGAATAATATGATTTGCGAATTGTTATGTATCCGTCGTCTACACTTCAAATGAATGTAAATGCGACACTTTCTTGCAAGGAAATAGCGTTTGCAGATGCCTACGTATCGTAGCAATGGATTTCTGATGCTTCTTAAAACGCGATATCACATCCCTTTTCTATGTTTCATGGTAAGGTATAATATGATTTGCGAAGTGTTATGTATTCCTCGTCTACACTTCAAATGAATGTAAATGCCACACTTCTTTGCAAGGAAATAGCGTTTGCAGATGTCTACGTATCGTTGCAATAGAGTTCTTATGATTCTTAAAACGCGATATCGCATCACATTTCTATGTTTCATGGTAAGATATAATATCGATTTGCGGAGTGTTATGTATTCCTCGTCTACACTTCAATTAAATGTAAAATGCGACACTTCTTTGCAAGGAAATAGCGTTTGCAGATGTCTACGTATCGTAGCAATAGAGTTCTTATGATTCTTAAAACGCGATATCGCATCTCATTTCTATGTTTCATGGTAAGATATAATATGATTTGCGGAGTGTTATGTACTCCTCGTCTACACTTCAAATGAATGTAAATGCGACACTTCCTTGCAAGGAAATAGCGTTTGCATGTGTCTACCTATTGTAGCAGTAGTGTTCTAATGCTTCTTAGAACGCGATGTCGCATCTCATTTCTGTGTTTCATGGACAGATATAATATGATTTGCGAACTGTTATGTATTCCACGTCTACACTTCAAATGAATGTAAATGCGACACTTCCTTGCAAGGAAATAGCGTTTGCAGATGTCTACGTATCGTAGCAATAGAGTTCATATGATTCTTAAAACGCGATATCGCATCTCATTTCTATGTTTCATGGTAAGATATAATATGATTTGCGGAGTGTTATGTATTCCTCGTCTACACTTCAAATGAAGGTGAATGCGACCTTCCTTCGCTAGGAAATAGCGTTTGCAGATGTCTACCGTATAGTAGCAGTGAGTTCTATGCTTCTTAAAACGCGATATCGCATCTCATTTCTATGTTTCATGGTAAGATATAATATGATTTGCGAAGTGTTATGTATTCCTCGTCTACACATCAAATGAATGTAAAAGCGACACTTCCTTGCAAGGAAATAGCGTTTGCAGATGTCTACGAATCGTAGCAATAGAGTTCTTATGATTCTTAAAACGCGATATCGCATCTCATTTCTATGCTTCATGGTAAGGTATAATATGATTTGCGAAGTGTTATGTATCCGTCGTCTACACTTCAAATGAATGTAAATGCGACACTTTCTTGCAAGGAAATAGCGTTTGCAGATGTCTACGAATCGTAGCAATAGTGTTCTTATGATTCTTAAAACGCGATATCGCATCTCATTTCTATGCTTCATGGTAAGGTATAATATGATTTGCGAAGTGTTATGTATCCGTCGTCTTCACTTCAAATGAATGTAAATGCGACCACTTTCTTGCAAGGAAATAGCGTTTGCAGACGCCTACGTATCGTAGCAATGGATTTCTGATGCTTCTTAAAACGCGATATCACATCTCTTTTCTATGTTTCATGGTAAGGTATAATATGATTTGCGAAGTGTTATGTATTCCTCGTCTACACTTCAAATGAATGTAAATGCCACACTTCTTTGCAAGGAAATAGCGTTTGCAGATGTCTACGTATCGTTGCAATAGAGTTCTTATGATTCTTAAAACGCGATATCGCATCACATTTCTATGTTTCATGGTAAGATATAATATGATTTGCGGAGTGTTATGTATTCCTCGTCTACACTTCAAATGAATGTGAATGCGACACTTCCTCGCTAGGAAATAGCGTTTGCAGATGTCTACGTATAGTAGCAGTTGAGTTCTAATGCTTCTTAAAACGCGATATCGCATCTCATTTCTATGTTTCATGGTAAGATATAATATGATTTGCGAAGTGTTATGTATTCCTCGTCTACACATCAAATGAATGTAAAAGCGACACTTCCCTTGCAAGGAAATAGCGTTTGCAGATGTCTACGAATCGTAGCAATGGAGTTCTTATGATTCTTAGAACGCGATATCGCATCTCATTTCTATGCTTCATGGTAAGGTATAATATGATTTGCGAAGTGTTATGTATCCGTCGTCTACACTTCAAATGAATGTAAATGCGACACTTTCTTGCAAGGAAATAGCGTTTGCAGATGTCTACGAATCGTAGCAATAGTGTTCTTATGATTCTTAAAACGCGATATTGCATCTCATTTCTATGCTTCATGGTAAGGAATAATATGATTTGCGAATTGTTATGTATCCGTCGTCTACACTTCAAATGAATGTAAATGCGGACACTTTCTTGCAAGGAAATAGCGTTTGCAGATGCCCTACGTATCGTAGCAATGGATTTCTGATGCTTCTTAAAACGCGATATCACATCTCTTTTTCTATGTTTCATGGTAAGGTATAATATGATTTGCGAAGTGTTATGTATTCCTCGTCTACACTTCAAATGAATGTAAATGCCACACTTCTTTGCAAGGAAATAGCGTTTGCAGGATGTCTACGTATCGTTGCAATAGAGTTCTTATGATTCTTAAAACGCGATATCGCATCACATTTCTATGTTTCATGGTAAGATATAATATGATTTGCGGAGTGTTATGTATTCCTCGTCTACACTTCAAATGAATGTGAATGCGACACTTCCTCGCTAGGAAATAGCGTTTGCAGATGTCTACGTATAGTAGCAGTTGAGTTCTAATGCTTCTTAAAACGCGATATCGCATCTCATTTCTATGTTTCATGGCAAGATATAATATGATTTGCGAAGTGTTATGTATTCCTCGTCTACACATCAAATGAATGTAAAAGCGACACTTCCTTGCAAGGAAATAGCGTTTGCAGATGTCTACGAATCGTAGCAATAGTGTTCTTATGATTCTTAAAACGCGATATTGCATCTCATTTCTATGCTTCATGGTAAGGAATAATATGATTTGCGAAGTGTTATGTATCCGTCGTCTACACTTCAAATGAATGTAAATGCGACACTTTCTTGCAAGGAAATAGCGTTTGCAGATGTCTACGTATCGTAGCAATTGAGTTCTAGTGCTTCTTAAAACGCGATATCGCATCTCATTTCTATGTTTCATGGTAAGGTATAATATGATTTGAGAAGTGTTATGTATTCCTCGTCTACACTTCAAATGAATGTAAATGCCACACTTCTTTGCAAGGAAATAGCGTTTGCAGATGTCTACGTATTGTTGCAATAGAGTTCTTATGATTCTTAAAACGCGATATCCCATCTCATTTCTATGTTTCATGGTAAAGATATAATATGATTTGCGGAGTGTTATGTAATTCCTCGTCTACACTTCAAATGAATGTGAATGCGACACTTCCTCGCTAGGAAATAGCGTTTGCAGATGTCTACGTATCGTAGCAGTTGAGTTCTAGTGCTTCTTAAAACGCGATATCGCAGCTCAATTCTATGTTTCATGGTAAGGTATAATATGATTTGAGAAGTGTTATGTATTCCTCGTCTGCACTTCAAATGAATGTAAATGCGACACTTCTTTGCAAGGAAATAGCGTTTTGCAGATGCCTACGTATCGTTGCAATAGAGTTCTTATGATTCTTAAAACGCGATATCCCATCTCATTTCTATGTTTCATGGTATAGATATAATATGACTTGCGAAGTGTTATGTATTACTCGTCCTACACTTGAAATGAATGTAAATGGGACACTTCCTTGCAAGGAAATAGCGTTTGCAGATGTCTGCGTATCGAAGCAATAGAGTTCAAATGCTTCTTAAAACGAGATATTGCATCTCATATCTATGTTTCATGATAAAGATATAATATGATTTGCGAAGTGTCATGTATTCCTCGTCTACACATCAAATGAATGTAAATGCGACACTTCTTTGCAAGGAAATAGCGTTTGCAGATGTCTACGTATCGTAGCAATAGAGTTCTTATTGATTCTAAAAACGCGATATCGCATCACATTTCTATGTTTCATGGTAAGATATAATATGATTTGCGGAGTGTTATGTATTCCCTCGTCTACACTTCAAATGAATGTGAATGCGACACCTTCCTCGCTAGGAAATAGGCGTTTGCAGATGTCTACGTATCGTAGCAGTTGAGTTCTAGTGCTTCTTAAAACGCGATATCGCATCTCATTTCTATGTTTCATGGTAAGGTATAATATGATTTGAGAAGTGTTATGTATTCCTCGTCTACACTTCAAATGAATGTAAATGCGACACTTCTTTGCAAGAAATAGCGTTTGGCAGATGTCTACGTATCGTTGCAATAGAGTTCTTATGATTCTTAAAAGGCGATATCCCATCTCATTTCTATGTTTCATGGTAAGATATAATATGATTTGCGGAGTGTTTTGTATTTCCTCGTCTACACT
>NW_027490663.1:0-82646 GCF_050948175.1 Xylocopa sonorina | reverse complement strand
TTTGCAGATGTCTACGTATCGTAGCAATAGATTTCCAATGCTTCTTAAAACGCGAAATCGCCTCACATTTCTATGTTTCATGGTAAGATATAATAAGATTTGCGAAGTGTCATGTATTCCCCGTCTACGCTTCAAATGAATGTAAATGCCACACTTCCCTGCTAGGAAATAGCGTCTGCAGATGACTAGGGATCGTAGCAATAGAGTTCTTATGATTCTTAAAACGCGATATCGCATCTCATTTCTGTGATTCATGGTAATATATAATATGATTTGCGAAGTGTTATGTATTCCTCGTCTACACTTCAAATGAATGTGAATGCGACACTTCCTCGCTAGGATATAGCGTTTGCAGATGTCTACGTATCGTAGCAATATATTTCCAATGCTTCTTAAAACGCGATATCGCATCTCATTTCTATGTTTCATGGTAAGATATAATATGATTGGAGAAGTGTTATGCATTCCTCGTCTACACTTCAAATGAATGTGAATGCGACACTTCCTTGCTAGGAAATAGCGTTTGCAGATGTCTACGTATCGAAGCAATAGAGTTCAAATGCTTCTTTAAACGCGATATCGCATCTCATATTTATGTTTCATGGTAAGATATAATATGATTTGCGAAGTGTTATGTATTCCTCGTCTACACTTCAAATGAATGTAAATGCGACACTTCTTTGCTAGGAAATAGCGTTTGCAAATGTCTACCTATCGTAGCAATAGTGTTCTAATGCTTCTTAAAACGCGATATCGCATCTCATTTCTATGTTTCATGGTAAGATATAATATGATTGGAGAAGTGTTATGTATTTCTCGTCTACGCTTCAAATGAATGTAAATGCGACACTTCCTTGCAAGGAAATAGCGTTTGCAAATGTCTACCTATCGTAGCAATAGTGTTCTAATACTTCTTAAAACGCGATATCGCATCTCATTTCTATGTTTCATCGTAAGATATAATATGATTTGCGAAGTGTTACGTATTCCTCGTCTACACTTCAAATAAATGTACATGGGACACTTCCTTGCAAGTAAATAGCGTTTGCAGATGTCTACGTATCGAAGCAATACAGTTCAAATGATTCTTAAAACGAGATATCGCATCTCATTTCTATGTTTCATGGTAAGATAGAATATGATTTGCGATTTGTTATGTAGTCCTCGTCTACACTTCAAATGAATGTAAATGCGACACTTCCTCGCTAGGATATAGCGTTTGCAGATGTCTACGTATCGTAGCAATAGATTTCCAATGCTTCTTAAAACGCGATATCGCATCTCATTTCTACGTTTCATGGTAAGATATAATATGATTGGAGAAGTGTTATGTATTCCGCGTCTACATTTCAAATGGATGTAAATGCGACACTTCCTTGCAAGGAAATAGCGTTTGCAAGTGTCTACCTATCTTAGCAATAGTGTTCCAATACTTCTTAAAATGCGATATCGCATCTCATTTCTATGTTTCATGGTAAGATATAATATGATTTGCGAAGTGTTATGTATTCCTCGTCTACACTTCAAATGAATGTGATTGCGACACTTCCTCGCTAGGATATAGCGTTTGCAGATGTCTACGTATCGTAGCAATAGATTTCCAATGCTTCTTAAAACGCGATATCGCATCACATTTCTATGTTTCATGGTAAGATATAATATGATTTGCGAAGTGTCATGTATTCCCCGTCTACACTTCAAATGAATGTAAATGCCACACTTCCTTGCAAGGAAATAGCGTTTGCAGATATCTACGTTTCGTAGCAATAGAGTTCTAATGCTTCTTAAAACGCGATATCGCATCTCATTTCCAAGTTTAATGGTAAGATATAATATGATTTGCGAAGTGTTATGTATTCCTCTTCTACACTTCAAATGAATGTAAATGCGACACTTCCTTGCTAGGAAATAGCGTTTGCAGATGTCTACCTATCGTAGCAATAGAGTTCTAATGCTTCTTAAAACGCGATATCGCATCTCATTTCCATGTTTCATGACAAGATGTAATATTCATTGCGAAGTGTTATGTATTTCTCGTCTACACTTCAAATGAATGTAAATGCGACACTTCCTTGCTAGGAAATAGCGTTTGCAGATGTAAACGTATCGTAGCAATAGAGATCTAATGCTTCTTAAAACGCGATATCGCATCTCATTTCTATGTTTCATGGTAAGATATGATATGATTTACGAAGTGTTATGTAGTACACGTCTACACTTCAAATTAATGTGAATGCGACACTTCCTTGCTAGGAAATAGCGTTCGCAGATGTCTACGTATCGTAGGGATGGAGTTTTAGTGCTTCTTAGAACGTGATATCGCATCTCATTTCTATGTTTCATGATAAGATGTTATATTCATTGCGAAGTGTTATGTAGTCCACGTCTACACTTCAAATGAATGTGAATGCGACACTTCCTTGCTAGGAAATAGCGTTTGCAGATGTCTACGTATCGTAGGGATGGAGTTCTAGTGCTTCTTAAAACGTGATATCGCATCTCATTTCTATGTTTCATGATAAGATGTAATATTCATTGCGAAGTGTTATGTAGTCCTCGTCTACACTTCAAATGAATGTAAATGCAATACTTCCTTGCAAGGAAATAGCGTTTGCAGATGTCTACGTATCGAAGCAATAGAGTTCAAATGCTTCTTAAAACGAGATATTGCATCTCATATCTATGTTTCATGGTAAGATATAATATTCATTGCGAAGTGTTTCGCATTCCTCATCTACGATTCAAATGGATGTAAATGCGACACTTCCTTGCTAGGAAGTAGCGTTTGCAAATGTCCACGTATCGAAGCAATAGAGTTCAAATGCTTCTTTAAACGCGATATCGCATCTCATTTCTATGTTTCATGGTAAGATAGAATATGATTTGCGAATTGTTATGTAGTCCTCGTCTACACTTCAAATGAATGTAAATGCGACACATCCTTGCTAGGAAATAGCGTTTGCAGATGTCTACGTATCGTAGGGATGGGGTTCTAATGCTTCTTAGAACGTGATATCGCATCTCACTTCTATGTTTCATGATAAGATGTAATATTCATTGCGAAGTGCTATGTATTCCTCGTCTACACTTCAAATGAATGTAAATGCGACACTTCCTTGCTTGGAAATAGCGTTTGCAGATGTCTACGTATCGTAGCAATAGATTTCCAATGCTTCTTAAAACGCGAAATCGCCTCACATTTCTATGTTTCATGGTAAGATATAATAAGATTTGCGAAGTGTCATGTATTCCCCGTCTACGCTTCAAATGAATGTAAATGCCACACTTCCCTGCTAGGAAATAGCGTCTGCAGATGACTAGGCATCGTAGCAATAGAGTTCTTATGATTCTTAAAACGCGATATCGCATCTCATTTCTGTGATTCATGGTAATATATAATATGATTTGCGAAGTGTTATGTATTCCTCGTCTACACTTCAAATGAATGTGAATGCGACACTTCCTCGCTAGGATATAGCGTTTGCAGATGTCTACGTATCGTAGCAATAGATTTCCAATGCTTCTTAAAACGCGATATCGCATCACATTTCTATGTTTCATGGTAAGATATAATATGATTGGAGAAGTGTTATGCATTCCTCGTCTACACTTCAAATGAATGTAAATGCGACACTTCCTTGCAAGGAAATAGCGTTTGCAAATGTCTACCTATCTTAGCAATAGTGTTCTAATACTTCTAAAAACGCGATATCGCTCCTCATTTCTATGTTTCATGATAAGGTATAATATGACTTGCGATGTGTTATGTATTCCTCTTCTACACATCAAATGAATGTAAATGCGACACTTCCCTGCTAGGAAATAGCGTCTGCAGATGACTAGGTATCGTAGCAATAGAGTTCTATTGCTCCTTAAAGCGCGCTATCGCATCTCATTTCTATGTTTCATGGTAAGATAAAATATGATTTGCGAAGTGTCATGTATTCTTCGTCTACACATCACATGAATGTAAATGCGACTCTTCCTTGCAAGGAAATAGCGTTTGCAGATGTCTACGTATCGCAGCAATAGAGTTCCAATGCTTCTTAAAACGCGATATCGCATCTCATTTCTATGTTTCATGGTAAGATATATTATGATTGGGGAAGTGTTATGTATTACTCGTCTACACTTCAAATGAATGTAAATGCGACACTTCCTTGCAAGGAAATAGCGTTTGCAGATGTCTATATACGTATCGTAGCAATAGAGTTCTTATGATTCTTAAAACGCGATATCGCATCTAATTCTATGTTTGATGGTAAGATATAATATGATTCGCGAAGTGTTATGTAGTCCTCGTCTACACTTCAAATGAATGTAAATGCGACACTTCCTTGCAAGGAAATAGCGTTTGGAGATGTCTACGTATCGTAGCAATAGAGTTCTAATGCTTCTTAAAGCGCGATATCGCATCTCATTTCCATGTTTCATGGTAAGATATAATATGGTTTGCGAAGTGTTATGTATTCCTCTTCTACACTTCAAATGAATGTAAATGCGAAACTTCCTTGCTAGGAAATAGCGATGCAGATGTCTACCTATCGTAGCAATAGAGTTCTAATGCTACTTAAAATGCGATATCGCATCTCATTTCTATGTTTCATGGTAAGATATAATATGATTTGCGACGTGTCATGTATTCTTCGTCTACACTTCAAATGAATGTAAATGCGACTCTTCCTTGCAAGGAAATAGCGTTTGCATATGTCTACGTATCGTAGCAATAGAGTTCTTATGATTCATAAAACGCGATATCGCATCTCATTTCTATGTTTCATGGTAAGGTATAATATGATTTGCGAAGTGTTATGTATTCCTCGTCTACACTTCAAATGAATGTAAATGCGACACTTCCTTGCAAGGAAATAGCGTTTGGAGATGTCTACGTATCGTAGCAATAGATTTCTTATGATTCTTAAAACGCGATATCGCATCTCATTTCTATGTTTCATGGTAAGATATAATATCATTTGCGAAGTGTTATGTATTCGTCGTCCATACTTCAAATGAATGTGAATGCGACACTTCCTCGCTAGGATATAGCGTTTGCAGATGTCTACGTATCGTAGCAATAGATTTCCAATGCTTCTTAAAACGCGAAATCGCCTCACATTTCTATGTTTCATGGTAAGATATAATAAGATTTGCGAAGTGTCATGTATTCCCCGTCTACGCTTCAAATGAATGTAAATGCCACACTTCCCTGCTAGGAAATAGCGTCTGCAGATGACTAGGGATCGTAGCAATAGAGTTCTTATGATTCTTAAAACGCGATATCGCATCTCATTTCTGTGATTCATGGTAATATATAATATGATTTGCGAAGTGTTATGTATTCCTCGTCTACACTTCAAATGAATGTGAATGCGACACTTCCTCGCTAGGATATAGCGTTTGCAGATGTCTACGTATCGTAGCAATATATTTCCAATGCTTCTTAAAACGCGATATCGCATCTCATTTCTATGTTTCATGGTAAGATATAATATGATTGGAGAAGTGTTATGCATTCCTCGTCTACACTTCAAATGAATGTGAATGCGACACTTCCTTGCTAGGAAATAGCGTTTGCAGATGTCTACGTATCGAAGCAATAGAGTTCAAATGCTTCTTTAAACGCGATATCGCATCTCATATTTATGTTTCATGGTAAGATATAATATGATTTGCGAAGTGTTATGTATTCCTCGTCTACACTTCAAATGAATGTAAATGCGACACTTCTTTGCTAGGAAATAGCGTTTGCAAATGTCTACCTATCGTAGCAATAGTGTTCTAATGCTTCTTAAAACGCGATATCGCATCTCATTTCTATGTTTCATGGTAAGATATAATATGATTTGCGAAGTGTTACGTATTCCTCGTCTACACTTCAAATAAATGTACATGGGACACTTCCTTGCAAGTAAATAGCGTTTGCAGATGTCTACGTATCGAAGCAATACAGTTCAAATGATTCTTAAAACGAGATATCGCATCTCATTTCTATGTTTCATGGTAAGATAGAATATGATTTGCGATTTGTTATGTAGTCCTCGTCTACACTTCAAATGAATGTAAATGCGACACTTCCTCGCTAGGATATAGCGTTTGCAGATGTCTACGTATCGTAGCAATAGATTTCCAATGCTTCTTAAAACGCGATATCGCATCTCATTTCTACGTTTCATGGTAAGATATAATATGATTGGAGAAGTGTTATGTATTCCGCGTCTACACTTCAAATGGATGTAAATGCGACACTTCCTTGCAAGGAAATAGCGTTTGCAAGTGTCTACCTATCTTAGCAATAGTGTTCCAATACTTCTTAAAATGCGATATCGCATCTCATTTCTATGTTTCATGGTAAGATATAATATGATTTGCGAAGTGTTATGTATTCCTCGTCTACACTTCAAATGAATGTGATTGCGACACTTCCTCGCTAGGATATAGCGTTTGCAGATGTCTACGTATCGTAGCAATAGATTTCCAATGCTTCTTAAAACGCGATATCGCATCACATTTCTATGTTTCATGGTAAGATATAATATGATTTGCGAAGTGTCATGTATTCCCCGTCTACACTTCAAATGAATGTAAATGCGACACTTCCTTGCAAGGAAATAGCGTTTGCAGATATCTACGTTTCGTAGCAATAGAGTTCTAATGCTTCTTAAAACGCGATATCGCATCTCATTTCCAAGTTTCATGGTAAGATATAATATGATTTGCGAAGTGTTATGTATTCCTCTTCTACACTTCAAATGAATGTAAATGCGACACTTCCTTGCTAGGAAATAGCGTTTGCAGATGTCTACCTATCGTAGCAATAGAGTTCTAATGCTTCTTAAAACGCGATATCGCATCTCATTTCCATGTTTCATGACAAGATGTAATATTCATTGCGAAGTGTTATGTATTTCTCGTCTACACTTCAAATGAATGTAAATGCGACACTTCCTTGCTAGGAAATAGCGTTTGCAGATGTAAATGTATCGTAGCAATAGAGATCTAATGCTTCTTAAAACGCGATATCGCATCTCATTTCTATGTTTCATGGTAAGATATGATATGATTTACGAAGTGTTATGTAGTACACGTCTACACTTCAAATTAATGTGAATGCGACACTTCCTTGCTAGGAAATAGCGTTCGCAGATGTCTACGTATCGTAGGGATGGAGTTTTAGTGCTTCTTAGAACGTGATATCGCATCTCATTTCTATGTTTCATGATAAGATGTTATATTCATTGCGAAGTGTTATGTAGTCCACGTCTACACTTCAAATGAATGTGAATGCGACACTTCCTTGCTAGGAAATAGCGTTTGCAGATGTCTACGTATCGTAGGGATGGAGTTCTAGTGCTTCTTAAAACGTGATATCGCATCTCATTTCTATGTTTCATGATAAGATGTAATATTCATTGCGAAGTGTTATGTAGTCCTCGTCTACACTTCAAATGAATGTAAATGCAATACTTCCTTGCAAGGAAATAGCGTTTGCAGATGTCTACGTATCGAAGCAATAGAGTTCAAATGTTTCTTAAAACGAGATATTGCATCTCATATCTATGTTTCATGGTAAGATATAATATTCATTGCGAAGTGTTTCGCATTCCTCATCTACGATTCAAATGGATGTAAATGCGACACTTCCTTGCTAGGAAGTAGCGTCTGCAAATGTCCACGTATCGAAGCAATAGAGTTCAAATGCTTCTTTAAACGCGATATCGCATCTCATTTCTATGTTTCATGGTAAGATAGAATATGATTTGCGAATTGTTATGTAGTCCTCGTCTACACTTCAAATGAATGTAAATGCGACACATCCTTGCTAGGAAATAGCGTTTGCAGATGTCTACGTATCGTAGGGATGGGGTTCTAATGCTTCTTAGAACGTGATATCGCATCTCACTTCTATGTTTCATGATAAGATGTAATATTCATTGCGAAGTGCTATGTATTCCTCGTCTACACTTCAAATGAATGTAAATGCGACACTTCCTTGCTTGGAAATAGCGTTTGCAGATGTCTACGTATCGTAGCAATAGAGTTCTTATGATTCTTAAAACGCGTAATCGCATCTCATTTCTATGTCGCATGATAGGATATAATATTCATTGTAAAGTGTTATGTATAACTCGTATTCTCTTCAGAAGAATGTAAATGCGACACTTCCTTGCAAGGAATTAGCGTTTGCAGATGTCTACGTATCGTAGGGATAGAGTTCAAATGCTTCTTAAAACGAGATATTGCATCTCATATTTATGTTTCATGATAAGATATAATATTCATTGCGAAGTGTTATGCATTCCTCGTCTATGATTCAAATGAACGTAAATGCGACACGTCCATGCAAGGAAATAGCGTTTGCAGATGTCTAGGTATCGTAGCAATAGAGTTCTAATGCTTCCTAAAGCGCAATATCGCATCTCATTTCTATGTTTCATGGTAAGATATAATATGATTTGCGAAGTGTTATGTATTCCTCGTCTACGATTCAAATGAATGTAAATGCGACACTTCCTTGCAAGGAAATAGCGATTGCAGATGTCTACGTATCGTAACAATAGAGTTCTTATGATTCTTAAAACGCGATATCGCATCTCATTTCTATGTTTCATGGTAAGATATAATATGATTTGCGAAGTGTTATGTAGTCCTCGTCTACACTTCAAATGAATGTAAATGCGACACTTCCTTGCTAGGAAATAGCGTTTGCAGATATCTACCTATCGTAGCAATAGAGTTCTAATGCTTCTTAAAACGCGATATCGCATCTCATTTCCAAGTTTCATGGTAAGATATAATATGATTTGCGAAGTGTTATGTATTCCTCTTCTACACTTCAAATGAATGTAAATGCGACACTTCCTTGCTAGGAAATAGCGTTTGCAGATGTCTACCTATCGTAGCAATAGAGTTCTAATGCTTCTTAAAACGCGATATCGCATCTCATTTCCATGTTTCATGACAAGATGTAATATTCATTGCGAAGTGTTATGTATTTCTCGTCTACACTTCAAATGAATGTAAATGCGACACTTCCTTGCTAGGAAATAGCGTTTGCAGATGTCAACGTATCATAGCAATAGAGATCTAATGCTTCTTAAAACGCGATATCGCATCTCATTTCTATGTTTCATGGTAAGATATGATATGATTTACGAAGTGTTATGTAGTACACGTCTACACTTCAAATGAATGTGAATGCGACACTTCCTTGCTAGGAAATAGCGTTCGCAGATGTCTACCTATCGTAGGGATGGAGTTTTAGTGCTTCTTAGAACGTGATATCGCATCTCATTTCTATGTTTCATGATAAGATGTTATATTCATTGCGAAGTGTTATGTAGTCCACGTCTACACTTCAAATGAATGTGAATGCGACACTTCCCTGCTAGGAAATAGCGTTTGCAGATGTCTACGTATCGTAGGGATGGAGTTCTAGTGCTTCTTAAAACGTGATATCGCATCTCATTTCTATGTTTCATGATAAGATGTAATATTCATTGCGAAGTGTTATGTAGTCCTCGTCTACACTTCAAATGAATGTAAATGCAATACTTCCTTGCAAGGAAATAGCGTTTGCAGATGTCTACGTATCGAAGCAATAGAGTTCAAATGCTTCTTAAAACGAGATATTGCATCTCATATCTATGTTTCATGGTAAGATATAATATGATTTGCGAAGTGTCATGTATTCCTCGTCTACACTTCAAATGAATGTAAATGCGACACTTCCTTGCTAGGAAATAGCGTCTGCAGATGTCTAGGTATCGTAGCAATAGAGTTCAAATGCTTCTTAAAACGAGATATTGCATCTCATATCTATGTTTCATGATAAGATACAATATACATTGCGAAGTGTTATGTATTCCTCGTCTACACTTCAAATGAATGTAAATGCGACACTTCCTTGCAAGGAAATAGCGTTTGCAGATGTCTAGGTATCGTAGCAATAGAGTTCTAATGCTTCTTAAAACGCGATATCGCATCTCATTTCTATGTTTCATGGTAAGATATAATATGATTTGCGAAGTGCTATGTATTCCTCGTCTACACTTCAAATGAATGTAAATGCGACACTTCCTTGCAAAGAAATAGCGTTTGCAAATATCTACGTATCGAAGCAATAGAGTTCAAATGCTTCTTAAAACGAGATATTGCATCTCATATATATGTTTCATGATAAGATATAATATTCATTGCGAAGTGTTATGCATTCCTCGTCTATGATTCAAATGAACGTAAATGCGACACGTCCTTGCAAGGAAATAGCGTTTGCAGATGTCTAGGTATCGTAGCAATAGAGTTCTAACGCTTCTTAAAACGCGATATTGCATCTCATATTTATGTTTCATGATAAGATATAATATTCATTGCGAAGTGTTATGCATTCCTCGTCTATGATTCAAATGAACGTAAATGTGACACGTCCTTGCAAGGAAATAGCGTTTGCAGATGTCTAGGTATCGTAGCAATGGAGTTCTAATGCTTCCCAAAACGCGATATCGCATCTCATTTCTATGTTTCATGGTAAGATATAACATGATTTGCGAAGTGTTATGTATTCCTCGTCTACACTTCAAATGAATGTAAATGCGACACTTCCTTGCAAGGAAATAGCGATTGCAGATGTCTACCTATCGTAGCAGTAGAGTTCTAATGCTTCTTAAAACGCGATAACGCATCTCATTTCCATGTTTCATGGTAAGATATAATATGATTTGCGAAGTGTTATGTATTCCTCGTCTACACTTCAAATGAATGTAAATGCGACACTTCCTTTCTAGGAAATAGTGTCTGGAGATGTCTAGGTATCGTAGCGATAGAGTTGTAATGCTTCATAAAACGCGATATCGCATCTCATATCTATGTTTCATGATAAGATATAATATTCATTGCGAAGTGTAATGCATTCCTCGTATACGATTCAAGTGAATGTAAATGCGACACTTCCTTCCAATGAAATAGCGTCTGCTGATGTCTACGTATCGTAGCAATAGATTTCTAATGATTCTTAAAACGCGATATCGCATCTCATTTCTTTGTTTCATGGTAAGATATAATATGATTTGCGAAGTGTCATGTATTCCTCGTCTACACTTCAAATGAATGTAAATGCGACACTTCCTTGCAGGGAAATAGCGTTTGCAGATGTCTATGTATCGAAGCAATAGAGTTCAAATGCTTCTTAAAACGAGATATTGCATCTCATATCTATGTTTCATGATAAGATATAATATTCATTGCGAACTGTTATGCATTCCTCGTCTACGATTCAAATGAATGTAAATGCGACACTTCCTTGCAAGGAAATAGCGTTTGCAGATATCTACGTATAGTAGCAATAGAGTTCTTATGATTCTTAAAACGCGATATCGCATCTCATTTCTATGTTTCACGGTAAGATATAATATGATTTGCGAAGTGTTATGTATTCCTCGTCTACACTTCATATGAATGCAAATGTGACACTTCCTTGCAAGGAAATAGCGTTTGCAGATGTCTACCTATCGTAGCAATAGAGTTCTAATGCTTCTTAAAACGCGATATCGCATTTCATTTCTATGTTTCATGGTAAGATATAATATGATTTGCGAAGTGTCATGTATTCCTCGTCTACACTTCAAATGAATGTAAATGCGACACTTCCTTGCTAGGAAACAGCGTCTGCAGATGTCTAGGTATCGTAGCAATAGGGTGCAAACGCTTCTTAAAACGAGATATTGCATCTCATATCTTTGTTTCATGATAAGATATAATATTCATTGCGAAGTGTTATGCATTCCTCGTATACGATTCAAATGAGTGTAAATGCGACACTTCCTTGCAAGGAAATAGCGTTTGCAGATGTCTACGTATCGTAGCAATAGAGTTCTTATGATTCTTAAAACTTGATATCGCATCACATTTCTATGTTTCATGGTAAGATATAATATGATATGCGAAGTGTTATGTATTCCTCGTCTACACTTCAAATGAATGTAAATGCGACACTTCCTTGCTAGGAAATAATGTCTGGAGATGTCTAGGTATCGTAGCGATAGAGTTCTAATGCTTCATAAAACGCGATATCGCGTCTCATTTCTATCTTTCATGGTAAGATATAATATGATTTGCGAAGTGTCATGTATTCCTCTTCTACACTTCAAATGAATGTAAATGTGACTCTTCCTTGCAAGGAAACAGCGTTTGCAGATGTCTACCTATCGTAGCAGTAGAGTTCTAATGCTTCTTAAAACGCGATATCGCATCTCATTTCCATGTTTCATGGTAAGATATAATATGATTTGCGAAGTGTTATGTATTCCTCGTCTACTCTTCAAATGAATGTAAATGCGACACTTCCTTGCAAGGAAATAGCGATTGCAGATGTCTACATATCGTAGCAATAGAGTTCATATGTTTCTTAGAACGGGATATTGCATCTCATATCTATGTTTCATGATATGATATAATATTCATTGCGAAGTGTTATGCATTCCTCGTCTACGATTCAAATGAATGTAAATGCGACACTTCCTTGCAAGGAAATAGTGTTTGCAGATGTCTAGGTATCGTAGCAATAGAGTTCAAATGCTTCTTAAAACGAGATATTGCATCTCATTTCTATGTTTCATGAAAAGATATAATATTCATTGCGAAGTGTTATGCATTCCTCGTCTGCGATTCAAATGAAAGTAAATGCGACACTTCCTTGCAAGGAAATAGCGATTGCAGATGTCTACGTATCGTAGCATTAGCTTTCTAATGCTTCTTAAAACGCGATATCGCGTCTCATTTCTATCTTTCATGGTAAGATATAATATGATTCGCGAAGTGTCATGTATTCCTCTTCTACACTTCAAATGAATGTAAATGTGACTCTTCCTTGCAAGGAAACAGCGTTTGCAGATGTCTACCTATCGTAGCAGTAGAGTTCTAATGCTTCTTAAAACGCGATATCGCACCTCATTTCCATGTTTCATGGTAAGATATAATATGATTTGCGAAGTGTTATGTATTCCTCGTCTACACTTCAAATGAATGTAAATGCGACACTTCCTTGCAAGGAAATGGCGATTGCAGATGTCTACGTATCGTAGCAATAGAGTACATATGATTCTTAGAACGGGATATTGCATCTCATATCTATGTTTCATGATATGATATAATATTCATTGCGAAGTGTTATGCATTTCTCGTCTACGATTCAAATGAATGTAAATGCGACACTTCCTTGCAAGGAAATAGCGTTTGCAGATGTCTACGTATCGAAGCAATAGAGTTCTAATGCTTCTTTAAAAGCGATATTGAATCTCATTTCTATGATTCATGGTAAGATATAATATGATTTGCGAAGTGTTATGTATTCCTCGTCTACACTTCAAATGAATGTAAATGCGACACTTCCTTGCAAGCAAATAGCGTTTGCAGATGTCTACGTATCGAAGCAATAGAGTTCAAATGCTTCTTAAAACGAGATATTGCATCCCATATCTATGTTTCATGATAAGATATAATATTCATTGCAAAGTGTTATGCATTCCTCGTCTACGATTCAAATGAATGTAAATGCGACACTTCCTTGCCAGGAAATAGCGTCTGCAGATGTCTAGGTATCGTAGCGATAGAGTTCTAATGCTTCTTAAAACGCGATATCGCGTCTCATTTCTATCTTTCATGGTAAGATATAATATGATTTGCGAAGTGTCACGTATTCCTCTTCTACACTTCAAATGAATGTAAATGTGACTCTTCCTTGCAAGGAAACAGCGTTTGCAGATGTCTACCTATCGTAGCAGTAGAGTTCTAATGCTTCTTAAAACGCGATATCGCATCTCATTTCCATGTTTCATGGTAAGATATAATATCATTTGCGAAGTGTTATGTATTCCTCGTCTGCACTTCAAATGAATGTAAATGCGACACTTCCTTGCAAGGAAATAGCGATTGCAGATGTCTACGTATCGTAGCAATAGGGTACATATGATTCTTAGAACGGGATATTGCATCTCATATCTATGTTTCATGATATGATATAATATTCATTGCGAAGTGTTATGCATTCCTCGTCTACGATTCAAATGAATGTAAATGCGACACTTCCTTGCAAGGAAATAGCGTTTGCAGATTTCTACGTATCGTAGCAATAGAGTTCTGATGATTCTTAAAACTTGATATCGCATCTCATTTCTATGTTTCATGGTAAGATATAATATGATTTGCGAAGTGTTATGTATTCCTCGTCTACACTTCAAATGAATGTAAATGCGACACTTCCTTGCTAGGAAATAGTGTCTGGAGATGTCTAGGTATCGTAGCAATAGATTTCTAATGATTCTTAAAACGCGATATCGCATCTCATTTCTTTGTTTCATGGTAAGATATAATATGATTTGCGAAGTGTCATGTATTCCTCGTCTACACTTCAAATGAATGTAAATGCGACACTTCCTTGCAGGGAAATAGCGTTTGCAGATGTCTACCTATCGAAGCAATAGAGTTCAAATGCTTCTTAAAACGAGATATTGCATCTCATATCTATGTTTCATGATAAGATATAATATTCATTGCGAATTGTTATGCATTCCTCGTCTACGATTCAAATGAATGTAAATGCGACACTTCCTTGCAAGGAAATAGCGTTTGCAGATGTCTACGTATCGAAGCAATAGAGTTCAAATGCTTCTTAAAACGAGATATTGCATCCCATATCTATGTTTCATGATAAGATATAATATTCATTGCAAAGTGTTATGCATTCCTCGTCTACGATTCAAATGAAAGTAAATGCGACACTTCCTTGCCAGGAAATAGCGTCTGCAGTTGTCTAGGTATCGTAGCGATAGAGTTCTAATGCTTCTTAAAACGCGATATCGCATCTCATTTCTATGTTTCATGGTAAGATATAATATGATTTGCGGAGTGTTATGTGTTCCACGTCTACGCTTCATATGAATGTAAATGCGACACTTCCTTGCAAGGAAATAGCGTTTGCAGATGTCTACCTATCGTAGCAATAGAGTTCTAATGCTTCTTAAAACGCGATATCGCATTTCATTTCTATGTTTCATGGTAAGATATAATATGATTTGCGATGTGTCATGTATTCCTCGTCTACACTTCAAATGAATGTAAATGCGACACTTCCGTGCAAGGAAATAGCGTTTGCAGATGTCTACGTATCGAAGCAATAGAGTTCAAATGCTTCTTAAAACGAGATATTGCATCCCATATCTATGTTTCATGATAAGATATAATATTCATTGCAAAGTGTTATGCATTCCTCGTCTACGATTCAAATGAATGTAAATGCGACACTTCCTTGCCAGGAAATAGCGTCTGCAGATGTCTAGGTATCGTAGCGATAGAGTTCTAATGCTTCTTAAAACGCGATATCGCATCTCATTTCTATGTTTCATGGTAAGATATAATATGATTTGCGGAGTGTTATGTGTTCCACGTCTACGCTTCATATGAATGTAAATGCGACACTTCCTTGCAAGGAAATAGCGTTTGCAGATGTCTACCTATCGTAGCAATAGAGTTCTAATGCTTCTTAAAACGCGATATCGCATTTCATTTCTATGTTTCATGGTAAGATATAATATGATTTGCGATGTGTCATGTATTCCTCGTCTACACTTCAAATGAATGTAAATGCGACACTTCCGTGCAAGGAAATAGCGTTTGCAGATGTCTACGTATCGAAGCAATAGAGTTCAAATGCTTCTTAAAACGAGATATTGCATCCCATATCTATGTTTCATGATAAGATGTAATATTCATTGCAAAGTGTTATGCATTCCTCGTCTACGATTCAAATGAATGTAAATGCGACACTTCCTTGCCAGGAAATAGCGTCTGCAGATGTCTAGGTATCGTAGCGATAGAGTTCTAATGCTTCTTAAAACTCGATATCGGATCTCATTTTTATGTTTCAGGGTAAGATATAATATTCATTGCGAAGTGTTATGCATTCCTCGTCTACGATTCAAATGAATGTAAATGCGACACTTCCTTGCAAGGAAATAGTGTTTGCAGATGTCTACGTATCGTAGCAATAGAGTTCTTATGATTCTTAAAACTTGATATCGCATCTCATTTCTATGTTTCATGGTAAGATATAATATGATTTGCGAAGTGTTATGTATTCCTCGTCTACACTTCAAATGAATGTAAATGCGGCACTTCCTTGCAAGGAAATAGCGTTTGCAGATGTCTACGTATCGAAGCAATAGAGTTCAAATGCTTCTTAAAACGAGATATTGCATCCCATATCTATGTTTCATGATAAGATATAATATTCATTGCAAAGTGTTATGCATTCCTCGTCTACGATTCAAATGAATGTAAATGCGACACTTCCTTGCCAGGAAATAGCGTCTGCAGATGTCTAGGTATCGTAGCGATAGAGTTCTAATGCTTCTTAAAACGCGATATCGCATCTCATTTCTATGTTTCATGGTAAGATATAATATGATTTGCGGAGTGTTATGTATTCCTCGTCTACACTTCATATGAATGTAAATGCGACACTTCCTTGCAAGGAAATAGCGTTTGCAGATGTCTACCTATCGTAGCAATAGAGTTCTAATGCTTCATAAAACGCGATATCGCATCTCATTTCTATGTTTCATGGAAAGATATAATATGATTTGCGAAGTGTCATGTATTCCTCGTCTACACTTCAAATGAATGTAAATGTGACACTTCCTTGCAAGGAAATAGCGTTTGCAGATGTCTACGTATCGTAGCAATAGATTTCTAATGCTTCTTAAAACTCGATATCGGATCTCATTTCTATGTTTCATGGTAAGATATAATATTCATTGCGAAGTGTTATGCATTCCTCGTCTACGATTCAAATGAATGTAAATGCGACACTTCCTTGCAAGGAAATAGTGTTTGCAGATGTCTAGGTATCGTAGCAATAGAGTTCAAATGCTTCTTAAAACGAGATATTGCATCTCATATCTATGTTTCTTGATAAGATATAATATTCATTGCGAAGTGTTATGCATTCCTCGTATACGATTCAAATGAGTGTAAATGCGACACTTCCTCGCTAGGAAATAGCGTCTGCAGATGTCTAGGTATCGTAGCAATAGATTTCTACTGCTTCTTAAAACGCGATATCGCATCTCATTTCTATGTTTCATGGTAAGATATAATATGATTTGCGAAGTGTCATGTATTCCTCGTCTACACTTCAAGTGAATGTAAATGAGACACTTCCTTGCCAGGAAATAGCGTCTGCAGATGTCTAGGTATCGTAGCAATAGAGTTCAAATGCTTCTTAAAACGAGATATTGCATCTCATATCTATGTTTCATGATAAGATATAATATTCATTGCGAAGTGTTATGCATTCCTCGTATACGATTCAAATGAGTGTAAATGCGACACTTCCTTGCAAGGAAATAGTGTTTGCAGATGTCTAGGTATCGTAGCAATGGAGCTCAAATGCTTCTTAAAACGAGATATTGCATCTCATTTCTATGTTTCATGATAAGATATATTATTCATTGCGAAGTGTTATGCATTCCTCGTCTACGATTCAAATGAATGTAAATGCGACACTTCGTTGCAAGGAAATAGCATTTGCAGATGTCTACCTATCGTAGCAATAGAGCTCAAATGCTTCTTAAAACGAGATATTGCATCTCATATCTATGTTTCATGACAAGATATAATATTCATTGCGAAGTGTTATGCATTCCTCGTCTGCGATTCAAATGAAAGTAAATGCGACACTTCCTTGCAAGGAAATAGCGATTGCAGATGTCTACGTATCGCAGCAATAGAGTTCATATGATTCTTAAAACGCGATATCGCATCTCATTTCTATGTTTCATGGTAAGATATAGCATGATTTGCGAAGTGCTATGTATTCCTCGTCTACACTTCAAATGAATTTGAATGCGATACTTCCTCGCTAGGAAATAGCGTTTGCAGATGTCTACGTATCGTAGCATCAGCTTTCTAATGCTTCTTAAAACGCGATATCGCGTCTCTTTTCTATCTTTCATAGTAAGATATAGTATGATTTGCGAAGTGTCATGTATTCCTCTTCTACACTTCAAATGAATGTAAGTGTGATTCTTCCTTGCAAGGAAACAGCGTTTGCAGATGTCTACCTATCGTAGCAGTAGAGTTCTAATGCTTCTTAAAACGCGATATCGCATCTCATTTCTATGTTTCATGGTAAGATATAATATGATTTGCGACGTGTCATGTGTTCCTCGTCTACACTTCAAATGAATGTAAATGCGACACTTCCTTTCTAGGAAATAGCGTCTGCAGATGTCTAGGTATCGTAGCAATAGATTTCTAATGCTTCTTAAAACGCGATATCGCATCACATTTCTATGTTTCATGGTAAGATATAATATGATTTGCGAAGTGTTATGTATTCCTCGTCTACACTTCAAATGAATGTAGATGCGACACTTCCTTGCTAGGAAATAGTGTCTGGAGATGTCTAGGTATCGTAGCGATAGAGTTCTAATGCTTCTTAAAACGCGATGTCGCATCTCATTTCTATGTTTCATGGTAAGATATAATATGATTTGCGAAGTGTTATGTACTCCTCGTCTGCACTTCAAATGAATGTAAATGAGACACTTCCTTGCTAGGAAATAGTGTCTGCAGATGTCTAGGTATCGTAGCGATAGAGTTCTAATGCTTCTTAAAACGCGATATCGCATCTCATTCCTATGTTTCATGGTAAGATATAATATGATTTGCGGAGTGTTATGCATTCCTCGTATACGATTCAAATGAATGTAATTGCGACACTTCCTTGCAGGGAAATAGCGTTTGCAGTTGTTTACGCATCGTAGCAGTAGAGTTCTTATGATACTTAAAAGGCGATATCGCATCTCATTTCTATGTTACATGGTAAGATATAATATGATTTGCGAAGTGTTATGTATTCCTCGTCTACACTTCAAATGAATGTAAATGCGACACTTCCTCGCTAGGAAATAGCGTTTGCAGATGTCTACGTATCGTAGCAATAGAGTTCATATGATTCTTAAAACGCGATATCGCATCTCATTTCTATGTTTCATGGTAAGATATAACATGATTTGCGAAGTGCTATGTATTCCTCGTCTACACTTCAAATGAATGTGAATGCGATACTTCCTCGCTAGGAAATAGCGTTTGGAGATGTCTACGTATCGTAGCATCTGCTTTCTAATGCTTCTTAAAACGCGATATCGCGTCTCATTTCTATCTTTCATGGTAAGATATAATATGATTTGCGAAGTGTCATGTATTCCACGTCTACACTTCAAGTGAATGTAAATGCGACACTTCCTTGCAAGGAAATAGCGATTGCAGATGTCTACGTATCGTAGCAATAGAGTTCATATGATTTTAAAACGGGATATTGCATCTCATACCTATGTTTCATGATAAGACAGAATATTCATTGCGAAGTGTACTGCATTCCTCCTCTACGATTCAAATGAATGTAAATGCGACACTTCCTTGCAAGGAAATAGCGTTTGCAGATGTCTACGTATCGTAGCAATAGAGTTCTTATGATTCTTAAAACTTGATATCGCATCTCATTTCTATGTTTCATGGAAAGATATAATATGATTTGCGAAGTGTCATGTATTCCTCGTCTACACTTCAAATGAATGTAAATGCGACACTTCCTTACAAGGAAATAGCGTTTGCAGATGTCTACGTATCGAAGCAATTGAGTTCAAATGCTTCTTAAAACGAGATATTGCATCTCATATCTATGTTTCATGATAAGATATAATATTCATTGCGAAGTGTTATGCATTCCCCGTCTACGATTCAAATGAATGTAAATGCGACACTTCCTTGCAAGGAAATAGCGTTTGCAGATGTCTACGTATCGTAGCAATAGTGTTCTTATGATTCTTAAAACGCGATATCGCATCTCATTTCTATGTTTCATGGTAAGATATAATATGATTTGCGAAGTGTCATGTATTCCTCGTCTACACTTCAAATGAATGTAAATGCGACACTTCCTTGCAAGGAAATAGCGTTTGCAGATGTCTACGTATCGTAGCAATAGATTTCTAATGCTTCTTAAAACGCGATATCGCATCTCATTTCTATGTTTCATGGTAAGATATAATATGATTTGCGAAGTGTTATGCGTTCCTCGTCTACGATTCAAATGAATGTAAATGCGACACTTCCTTGCAAGGAAATAGCGTTTGCAGATGTCTACGTATCGTAGCAATAGATTTCTAATGCTTCTTAAAACTCGATATCGGATCTCACTTCTATGTTTCATGGTAAGATATAGTATTCATTGCGAAGTGTTATGCATTCCTCGTCTACGATTCAAATGAATGTAAATGCGACACTTCCTTGCAAGGAAATAGTGTTTGCAGATGTCTAGGTATCGTAGCAATAGAGTTCAAATGCTTCTTAAAACGAGATATTGCATCACATTTCTATGTTTCATGATAAGATATAATATTCATTGCGAAGTGTTATGCATTCCTCGTCTGCGATTCAAATGAAAGTAAATGCGACACTTCCTTGCAAGGAAATAGCGATTGCAGATGTCTACGTATCGTAGCAATAGAGTTCAAATGCTTCTTAGAACGAGATATTGCATCTCATTTCTATGTTTCATGATAAGATATAATATTCATTGCGAAGTGTTATGCATTCCTCGTCTGCGATTCAAATGAATGTGAACGCGATACTTCATCGCTAGGAAATAGCGTTTGCAGATGTCTACCTATCGTAGCAGTAGAGTTCTAATGCTTCTTAAAACGCGATATCGCATCTCATTTCCACGTTTCATGGTAAGATATAATATGATTTGCGAAGTGTTATGTATTCCTCGTCTACACTTCAAATGAATGTAAATGCGACACTTCCTTGCTAGGAAATAGTGTCTGGAGATGTCTAGGTACCGTAGCATCAGCTTTCTAATGCTTCTTAAAACGCGATATCGCGTCTCATTTCTATCTTTCATGGTAAGATATAATATGATTTGCGAAGTGTCATGTATTCCTCTCCTGCACTTCAAATGAATGTAAGTGTGACACTTCCTTGCTAGGAAATAGCGTCTGCAGATGTCTAGGTATCGTAGCAATAGATTTCTAATGCTTCTTAAAACGCTATATCGCATCTCATTTCTATGTTTCATGGTAAGATATAATATGATTTGCGAAGTGTCATGTATTCCACGTCTACACTTCAAGTGAATGTAAATGCGACACTTCCTTGCCAGGAAATAGCGTCTGCAGATGTCTAGGTATCGTAGCAATAGAGTTCAAGTGCTTCTTAAAACGAGATATCGGATCTCATTTCTATGTTTCATGGTAAGATATAATATGATTTGCGAAGTATTATGTATTCCTCGTCTACACTTCATATGAATGTAAATGCGACACTTCCTTGCAAGGAAATAGCGTCTCCAGATGTCTACGTATCGTAGCAATGGAGTTCTTATGATACTTAAAACGCGATATCGCATCTCACTTCTATGTTTCATGGTAAGATATAATATGATTTGCGAAGTGTCATGTATTCCTCGTCTACACTTCAAATGAATGTAAATGCGACACTTCCTTGCTAGGAAACAGCGTCTGCAGATGTCTAGGTATCGTAGCAATAGAGTTCAAATGCTTCTTAAAACGAGATATTGCATCTCATATATATGTTTCATGATAAGATATAATATTCATTGCGAAGTGTTATGCATTCCTCGTATACGATTCAAATGAATGTAAATGCGACACTTCCTTGCAGGGAAATAGCGTTTGCAGTTGTTTACGTATCGTAGCAGTAGAGTTCTTATGATACTTAAAAGGCGATATCGCATCTCATTTCTATGTTACATGGTAAGATATAATATGATTTGCGAAGTGTTATGTATTCCTCGTCTACACTTCAAATGAATGTAAATGCGACACTTCCTCGCTAGGAAATAGCGATTGCAGATGTCTACGTATCGTAGCAATAGAGTTCATATGATTTTAAAACGGGATATTGCATCTCATATCTATGTTTCATGATAAGACAGAATATTCATTGCGAAGTGTACTGCATTCCTCCTCTACGATTCAAATGAATGTAAATGCGACACTTCCTTGCAAGGAAATAGCGTTTGCAGATGTCTACGTATCGTAGCAATAGAGTTCTTATGATTCTTAAAACTTGATATCGCATCTCATTTCTATGTTTCATGGAAAGATATAATATGATTTGCGAAGTGTCATGTATTCCTCGTCTACACTTCAAATGAATGTAAATGCGACACTTCCTTACAAGGAAATAGCGTTTGCAGATGTCTACGTATCGAAGCAATTGAGTTCAAATGCTTCTTAAAACGAGATATTGCATCTCATATCTATGTTTCATGATAAGATATAATATTCATTGCGAAGTGTTATGCATTCCCCGTCTACGATTCAAATGAATGTAAATGCGACACTTCCTTGCAAGGAAATAGCGTTTGCAGATGTCTACGTATCGTAGCAATAGTGTTCTTATGATTCTTAAAACGCGATATCGCATCTCATTTCTATGTTTCATGGTAAGATATAATATGATTTGCGACGTGTCATGTATTCCTCGTCTACACTTCAAATGAATGTAGATGCGACACTTCCTTGCTAGGAAATAGCGTCTGCAGATGTCTAGGTATCGTAGCAATAGATTTCTAATGCTTCTTAAAACGCGATATCGCATCTCATATCTATGTTTCATGGTAAGATATAATATGATTTGCGACGTGTCATGTATTCCTCGTCTACACTTCAAATGAATGTAAATGCGACACTTCCTTGCTAGGAAATAGCGTCTGCAGATGTCTAGGTATCGTAGCAATAGATTTCTAATGCTTCTTAAAACGCGATATCGCATCTCATATCTATGTTTCATGGTAAGATATAATATGATTTGCGAAGTGTCATGTATTCCTCGTCTACACTTCAAGTGAATGTAAATGCGACACTTCCTTGCGAGGAAATAGCGTCTGCAGATGCCTAGGTATCGTAGCAATAGAGTTCAAATGCTTCTTAAAACGAGATATTGCATCTCATATCTATGTTTCATGATAAGATATAATTTTCATTGCGAAGTGTTATGCATTCCTCGTATACGATTCAAATGAGTGTAAATGCGACACTTCCTTGCAAGGAAATAGTGTTTGCAGATGTCTAGGTATCGTAGCAATAGAGTTCAAATGCTTCTTAAATCGACATATTGCATCTCATATCTATGTTTCATGATAAGATATATTATTCATTGCGAAGTGTTATACATTCCTCGTCTACGATTCAAATGAATGTAAATGCGACACTTCCTTGCAAGGAAATAGCGTTTGCAGATGTCTACGTATCGTAGCAATAGAGTTCTTATGATTCTTAAAACGCGATATGGCATCTCATTTCTATGTTTCATGGTAAGATATAATATGATTTGCGAAGTGTTATGTATTCCTCGTCTACACTTCAAATGAATGTAATTGCGACACTTCGTTGCTAGGAAATAGTGTCTTCAGATGTCTAGGTATCGTAGCGATAGAGTTCTGATGCTTCTTAAAACGCGATATCGCATCTCATTACTATGTTTCATGGTAAGATATAATATGATTTGTGAAGTGTTATGTATTCCTCGTCTACACTTCATATGAATGTAAATGCGACACTTCCTTGCAAGGAAATAGCGTTTGCAGATGTCTACGTATCGAAGCAATAGAGTTCAAATGCTTCTTAAACCGAGATATTGCATCTCATATCTATGTTTCATGATAAGATATATTATTCATTGCGAAGTGTTATACATTCCTCGTCTACGATTCAAATGAATGTAAATGCGACCCTTCCTTGCAAGGAAATAGCGTTTGCAGATGTCTACGTATCGTAGCAATAGAGTCCTTATGACTCTTAAAACGCGATATCGCATCTCATTTCTATGTTTCATGGTAAGATACAATATGATTTGCGAAGTGTTATGTATTCCTCGTCTACACTTCAAATGAATGTAAATGCGACACTTCCTTGCCAGGAAATAGCGTCTGCAGATGTCTAGGTATCGTAGCGATAGAGTTCTAATGCTTCTTAAAACGCGATATCGCATCTCATTTCTATGTTTCATGGTAAGATATAATATGATTTGCGAAGTGTTATGTATTCCTCGTCTACACTTCATATGAATGTAAATGCGACACTTCCTTGCAAGGAAATAGCGTTTGCAGATGTCTACCTATCGTAGCAATAGGGTTCTGATGCTTCTTAAAACGCGATATCGTATTTCGTTTCTATGTTTCATGGTAAGATATAATATGATTTGCGACGTGTCATGTATTCCGCGTCTACACTTCCAATGAATGTAAATGCGACACTTCCTTGCCAGGAAATAGCGTCTGCAGATGTCTAGGTATCGTAGCGAAGGAGTTCAAATGCTTCTTAAAACGAGATATTGCATCTCATATCTATGTTTCATGATAAGATATAATATTCATTGCGAAGTGTTATGCATTCCTCGTATACGATTCAAATGAGTGTAAATGCGACACTTCCTTGCAAGGAAATAGCGTTTGCAGATGTCTACGTATCGTAGCAATGGAGTTCTTATGATACTTAAAACGCGATATCGCATCTCATTTCTATGTTTCATGGTAAGATATAAAATGATTTGCGAAGTGTCATGTATTCCTCGTCTGCACTTCAAATGAATGTAAATGCGACACTTCCTTCCAAGGAAATTGCGTTTGCAGATGTCTACGTATCGTAGCAATAGAGTTCTTATGATTCTTAAAACGCGATTTCGCATCTCATGTCTATGTTTCATGGTAAGATATAATATGATTTGCGAAGTGTCATGTATTCCTCGTCTACACTTCAAATGAATGTAAATGCGACACTTCCTTGCAAGGTAATAGCGTTTGCAGATGTCTACGTATCGAAGCAATAGAGTTCTTATGATTCTTAAAACGCGATTTCGCATCTCATGTCTATGTTTCATGGTAAGATATAATATGATTTGCGAAGTGTCATGTATTCCTCGTCTACACTTCAAATGAATGTAAATGCGACGCTTCCTGGCAAGGAAATAGCGTTTGCAGATGTCTACGTATCGTAGCAATGGATTTCTGATGCTGCTTAGAACGCGATATCGCATCTCATTTCTATGTTTCATGGTAAGATATAAAATGATTTGCGAAGAGTCATGTATTCCTCGTCTGCACTTCAAATGAATGTAAATGCGACACTTCCTTCCAAGGAAATAGCGTTTGCAGATGTCTACGTATCGAAGCAATAGAGTTCTTATGATTCTTAAAACGCGATTTCGCATCTCATGTCTATGTTTCATGGTAAGATATAATATGATTTGCGAAGTGTCATGTATTCCTCGTCTACACTTCAAATGAATGTAAATGCGACGCTTCCTGGCAAGGAAATAGCGTTTGCAGATGTCTACGTATCGTAGCAATGGATTTCTGATGCTGCTTAGAACGCGATATCGCATCTCATTTCTATGTTTCATGGTAAGATATAAAATGATTTGCGAAGTGTCATGTATTCCTCGTCTGCACTTCAAATGAATGTAAATGCGACACTTCCTTCCAAGGAAATTGCGTTTGCAGATGTCTACGTATCGTAGCAATAGAGTTCTAATGCTTCTTAAAACGCGATATCGCATCTCATTTCTATGTTTCATGGTAAGGTATAATATGATTTGCGAAGTGTTATGTATTCCTCGTCTACACTACAAATGAATGTAAATGCGACACTTTCTTGCAAGGAAATAGCGTTTGCAGATGTCTACGTATCGTAGCAATGGATTTCTGATGCTTCTTAAAACGCGATAACGCATCTCATTTCTATGTTTCATGGTAAGATATAATATGATTTGCGAAGTGTCATGTATTCCTCGTCCAGGCTTCAAATGAATGTAAATGCGACACTTCGTTGCAAGGAAATAGCGTTTGCAGATGTCTACGTATCGTAGCAATGGAGTTCTTATGATTCTTAAAACGCGATATCGGATCTCATTTCTATGTTTCATGGTAAGATATAATATGATTTGCGAAGTGTTTGTATTCCTCGTCTACACTTCAAATGTATGTAAATGCGACACTTTCTTGCAAGGAAATAGCGTTTGCAGATGTCTACGTATCGTAGCAATGGATTTCTGCTGCTTCTTAAAACGCGATATCGCATCTCACGTCTATGATTCATGGTAAGATATAATATGATTTGCGAAGTGTCATGTATTCCTCGCCTACACTTCAAATTAATGTAAATGCGACACTTCCCTGCAAGGAAATAGCGTTTGCAGATGTCTACGTATCGTAGCAATAGAGCTCTTATGATTCTTAAAACGCGATATCGGATCTTATTTCTATGTCTCATGGTAAGGTATAATATGATTTGCAAAGTGTTATGTATTCCTCGTCTACACTTCAAATGAATGTAAATGCGACACTTCCCTGCATGGAAATAGCGTTTGCAGATGTCTACGTATCGTAGCAATGGATTTCTGATGCTTCTTAAAACGCGATATCGCATCTCACTTCTATGATTCATGGTAAGATATAATATGATTTGCGAAGTGTCATGTATTCCTCGTCTACACTTCAAATGAATGTAAATGGGACACTTCCTTGCATGGAACTAGCGTTTGCAGATGTCTACGTATCGTAGCAATAGAGTTCTTATGATTCTTAAAACGCGATATCGCCTCTCATTCCTATGTTTCATGGTAAGATGTAATATGATTTGCGGAGTGTCATGTATTCCTCGTCTACACTTCAAATGAATGTAAATGCGACACTTCCTTGCAAGGAAATAGCGTTTGCAGATGTCTACGTATCGTAGCAATGGATTTCTGCTGCTTCTTAAAACGCGATATCGCATCTCATTTCTATGTTTCATGGTAAGGTATAATATGATTTGCGAAGTGTTATGTATTCCTCGTCTACACTTCAAATGAATGTAAATGCGACACTTCCTCGCTAGGAAATAGCGTTTGCAGATGTCTACGTATCGTAGCAATAGATTTCTAATGCTCGTTAAAACGCGATATCGCATCTCATTTCTATGTTTCATGGTAAGATATAATATGATTTGCGAAGTGTCCTGTATTCCTCGTCTACACTTCAAATGAATGTAAATGCGACACTTCCTTGCTAGGAAATAGCGTTTGCAGATGTCTAGGTATCATAGAAATAGAATTCAAATGCGTCTTAAAACGCGATATCGCATCTCATTTCTATGTTTCATGGTAAGATATAATATTCATTGCGAAGTGTTATCCTTTCCTCGTCTACGATTCAAATGAATGTAAATGCGACACTCCCTTGCAAGGAAATAGCGTTTGCAGATGTCTACGTATCGTAGCAATAGAGTTCAAATGCTTCTTAAAACGAGATATTGCATCCCATGTCTATGTTTCATGATAAGATATAATATTCATTGCGAAGTGTTATGCATGCCTCGTCTACGATACAAATGAATGTAAATGCGACACTTCCTTGCAAGGAAATAGCGTTTGCAGATGTCTACGTATCGTAGCAATAGAGTCCTTATGACTCTTAAAACGCGATATCGCATCTCATTTCTATGTTTCATGGTAAGATACAATATGATTTGCGAAGTGTTATGTATTCCTCGTCTACACTTCAAATGAATGTAAATGCGACACTTCCTTGCCAGGAAATAGCGTCTGCAGATGTCTAGGTATCGTAGCGATAGAGTTCTAATGCTTCTTAAAACGCGATATCGCATCTCATTTCTATGTTTCATGGTAAGATATAATATGATTTGCGAAGTGTTATGTATTCCTCGTCTACACTTCAAATGAATGTAAATGCGACACTTCCTTGCCAGGAAATAGCGTCTGCAGATGTCTAGGTATCGTAGCGATAGAGTTCTAATGCTTCTTAAAACGCGATATCGCATCTCATTTCTATGTTTCATGGTAAGATATAATATGATTTGCGGAGTGTCATGTATTCCTCGTCTACACTTCAAATGAATGTAAATGCGACACTTCCTTGCAAGGAAATAGCGTTTGCAGATGTCTACGTATCGTAGCAATGGATTTCTGCTGCTTCTTAAAACGCGATATCGCATCTCATTTCTATGTTTCATGGTAAGGTATAATATGATTTGCGAAGTGTTATGCATTCCTCGTATACGATTCAAATGAGTGTAAATGCGACACTTCCTTGCAAGGAAATAGCGTTTGCAGATGTCTACGTATCGTAGCAATGGAGTTCTTATGATACTTAAAACGCGATATCGCATCTCATTTCTATGTTTCATGGTAAGATATAAAATGATTTGCGAAGTGTCATGTATTCCTCGTCTGCACTTCAAATGAATGTAAATGCGACACTTCCTTCCAAGGAAATTGCGTTTGCAGATGTCTACGTATCGTAGCAATAGAGTTCTTATGATTCTTAAAACGCGATTTCGCATCTCATGTCTATGTTTCATGGTAAGATATAATATGATTTGCGAAGTGTCATGTATTCCTCGTCTACACTTCAAATGAATGTAAGTGCGACACTTCCTTGCAAGGTAATAGCGTTTGCAGATGTCTACGTATCGAAGCAATAGAGTTCTTATGATTCTTAAAACGCGATTTCGCATCTCATGTCTATGTTTCATGGTAAGATATAATATGATTTGCGAAGTGTCATGTATTCCTCGTCTACACTTCAAATGAATGTAAATGCGACGCTTCCTGGCAAGGAAATAGCGTTTGCAGATGTCTACGTATCGTAGCAATGGATTTCTGATGCTGCTTAGAACGCGATATCGCATCTCATTTCTATGTTTCATGGTAAGATATAAAATGATTTGCGAAGAGTCATGTATTCCTCGTCTGCACTTCAAATGAATGTAAATGCGACACTTCCTTCCAAGGAAATAGCGTTTGCAGATGTCTACGTATCGAAGCAATAGAGTTCTTATGATTCTTAAAACGCGATTTCGCATCTCATGTCTATGTTTCATGGTAAGATATAATATGATTTGCGAAGTGTCATGTATTCCTCGTCTACACTTCAAATGAATGTAAATGCGACGCTTCCTGGCAAGGAAATAGCGTTTGCAGATGTCTACGTATCGTAGCAATGGATTTCTGATGCTGCTTAGAACGCGATATCGCATCTCATTTCTATGTTTCATGGTAAGATATAAAATGATTTGCGAAGTGTCATGTATTCCTCGTCTGCACTTCAAATGAATGTAAATGCGACACTTCCTTCCAAGGAAATTGCGTTTGCAGATGTCTACGTATCGTAGCAATAGAGTTCTAATGCTTCTTAAAACGCGATATCGCATCTCATTTCTATGTTTCATGGTAAGGTATAATATGATTTGCGAAGTGTTATGTATTCCTCGTCTACACTACAAATGAATGTAAATGCGACACTTTCTTGCAAGGAAATAGCGTTTGCAGATGTCTACGTATCGTAGCAATGGATTTCTGATGCTTCTTAAAACGCGATAACGCATCTCATTTCTATGTTTCATGGTAAGATATAATATGATTTGCGAAGTGTCCTGTATTCCTCGTCCAGGCTTCAAATGAATGTAAATGCGACACTTTCTTGCAAGGAAATAGCGTTTGCAGATGTCTACGTATCGTAGCAATGGATTTCTGCTGCTTCTTAAAACGCGATATCGCATCTCACGTCTATGATTCATGGTAAGATATAATATGATTTGCGAAGTGTCATGTATTCCTCGCCTACACTTCAAATTAATGTAAATGCGACACTTCCCTGCAAGGAAATAGCGTTTGCAGATGTCTACGTATCGTAGCAATAGAGCTCTTATGATTCTTAAAACGCGATATCGGATCTTATTTCTATGTCTCATGGTAAGGTATAATATGATTTGCAAAGTGTTATGTATTCCTCGTCTACACTTCAAATGAATGTAAATGCGACACTTCCCTGCATGGAAATAGCGTTTGCAGATGTCTACGTATCGTAGCAATGGATTTCTGATGCTTCTTAAAACGCGATATCGCATCTCATTCCTATGTTTCATGGTAAGATGTAATATGATTTGCGGAGTGTCATGTATTCCTCGTCTACACTTCAAATGAATGTAAATGCGACACTTCCTTGCAAGGAAATAGCGTTTGCAGATGTCTACGTATCGTAGCAATGGATTTCTGCTGCTTCTTAAAACGCGATATCGCATCTCATTTCTATGTTTCATGGTAAGGTATAATATGATTTGCGAAGTGTTATGTATTCCTCGTCTACACTTCAAATGAATGTAAATGCGACACTTCCTCGCTAGGAAATAGCGTTTGCAGATGTCTACGTATCGTAGCAATAGATTTCTAATGCTCGTTAAAACGCGATATCGCATCTCATTTCTATGTTTCATGGTAAGATATAATATGATTTGCGAAGTGTCCTGTATTCCTCGTCTACACTTCAAATGAATGTAAATGCGACACTTCCTTGCTAGGAAATAGCGTTTGCAGATGTCTAGGTATCATAGAAATAGAATTCAAATGCGTCTTAAGACGCGATATCGCATCTCATTTCTATGTTTCATGGTAAGATATAATATTCATTGCGAAGTGTTATCCTTTCCTCGTCTACGATTCAAATGAATGTAAATGCGACACTCCCTTGCAAGGAAATAGCGTTTGCAGATGTCTACGTATCGTAGCAATAGAGTTCAAATGCTTCTTAAAACGAGATATTGCATCCCATGTCTATGTTTCATGATAAGATATAATATTCATTGCGAAGTGTTATGCATGCCTCGTCTACGATACAAATGAATGTAAATGCGACACTTCCTTGCAAGGAAATAGCGTTTGCAGATGTCTACGTATCGTAGCAATAGAGTTCTTATGATTCTTAAAACGCGATATCGCATCTCATTTCTATGTTTCATGGTAAGATATAATATGATTTGCGAAGTGTTATGTATTCCTCGTCTACACTTCAAATGAATGTGAATGCGACACTTCCTCGCTAGGAAATGGCGTTTGCAGATGTCTACGTATCGTAGCAATAGATTTCTAATGCTACTTAGAACGCGATATCGCATCTCATTTCTATGTTTCATGGTAAGATATAATATGATTTGCGAAGTGTTATGTATTCCTCGTCTACACTTCAAATGAATGTAAATGCGACACTTCCTTGGTAGGAAATAGCGTCTGCAGATGTCTAGGTATCGTAGTAATAGAGTTCTAATGCTTCTTAAAACGCGATATCGCTTCTCATTTCTATGTTTCATGGTAAGATATAATATGATTTGCGAAGTGTTATGTATTCCTCGTCTACACTTCAAATGAATGTAAATGCGACACTTCCTTGCTAGGAAATAGCGTTTGCAGATGTCTAGGTGTCGTAGAAATAGAATTCAAATGCGTCTTAAAACGAGATATTGCATCTCATATCTATGTTTCATGATAAGATATAATATTCGTTGCGAAGTGTTATATATTCCTCGTCTACACTTCAAATGTAAATGCGTCACTTCCTTCCAAGGAAATAGCGTTTGCAGATATCTACGTATCGTAGCAATAGATTTCTCATGCTTCTTAAAACACGATATCGCATCTCATTTCTATGTTTCATGGTAAGATATAATATTCATTGCGAAGTGTTATGCATTCCTCGTCTACACTTCAAATGAATGTAAATGCGACACTCCCTTGCAAGGAAATAGCGTTTGCAGATGTCTACGTATCGTAGCAATTGAGTTCAAATGCTTCTTAAAACGAGATATTGCATCTCATATCTATGTTTCATGATAAGATACAATATTCATTGCGAAGTGATATGCATTCCTCGTCTACGATTCAAATGAATGTAAATGCGACACTTCCTTCCAAGGAAATAGCGTTTGCAGATGTCTGCGTATCGTAGCAATATAGTTCTTATGATTCTTAATACGCGATATCGCATCTCATTTCTATGTTTCATGGTAAGATGTAATATGATTTGCGAAGTGTTATGTATTCCTCGTCTACACTTCAAATGAATGTAACTGCGACACATCCTTGCCAGGAAATAGCGTCTGCAGATGTCTAGGTATCGTAGCAATAGAGTTCTAATGCTTCTTAAAACGCGATATCGCATCTCATTTCTATGTTTCATGGTAAGATATAATATGATTTGCGAAGTGTTATGTATTCCTCGTCTACACTTCAAATGAATGCAAATGCGACACTTCTTTGCAAGGAAATAGCGTTTGCAGATGTCTACGTATCGTAGCAATAGAGTTCTTATGATTCTTAAAACGCGATATCGCATCACATATCTATGTTTCATGGTAAGATATAATATGATTTGCGAAGTGTTATGTATTCCTCGTCTACACTTCAAATGAATGTAAATGCGACACTTTCTTGCAAGGAAATAGCGTTTGCAGATGTCTACGTATCGTAGCAATGGATTTCTGCTGCTTCTTAAAACGCGATATCGCATCTCACTTCTATGATTCATGGTAAGATATAATATGATTTGCGAAGTGTTATGTATTCCTCATCTACACTTCAAATGAATGTAAATGCGACACTTTCTTGCAAGGAAATAGCGTTTGCAGATGTCTACGTATCGTAGCAATGGATTTCTGATGCTTCTTAAAACGCGATATCGCATCTCACTTCTATGATTCATGGTAAGATATAATATGATTTGCGAAGTGTTATGTATTCCTCGTCTACATTTCAAATGAATGTAAATGCGACACTTTCTTGCAAGGAAATAGCGTTTGCAGATGTCTACGTATCGTAGCAATGGATTTCTGATGCTTCTTAAAACGCGATATCGCATCTCACTTCCATGATTCATGGTAATATATAATATGATTTGCGAAGTGTCATGTATTCCTCGTCTACACTTCAAATGAATGTAAATGCGACACTTCCCTGCATGGAAATAGCGTTTGCAGATGTCTACGTATCGTAGCAATAGAGTTCTTATGATCCTTAAAACGCGATATCGCATCTCATTTCTATGTTTCATGGTAAGGTATAATATGATTTGCGAAGTGTTATGTATCCGTCGTCTACACTTCAAATGAATGTAAATGCGACACTTTCTTGCAAGGAAATAGCGTTTGTAGATGTCTACGTATCGTAGCAATTGATTTCTGCTGCTTCTTAAAAAGCGATATCGCATCACATTTCTATGTTTCATGCTAAGATGTAATACGATTTGCGAAGTGTTATGTATTCCTCGTCTATACTTCAAATGAATGTAACTGCGACACTTCCTTGCTAGGAAATAGCGTCTGCAGATGTCTACGTCGCGAAGCAATAGAGTTCAAATGCATCTTAAAACGAGATTTTGCATCTCATATCTATGTTTCATGATAAGATATAATATTCATTGCGAAGTGTTATGTATTCCTCGTCTACACTTCAAATGAATGTAACTGCGACACATCCTTGCTAGGAAATAGCGTCTGCAGATGGCTAGGTATCGTAGCAATAGAGTTCTAATGCTTCTTAAAACGCGATATCGCACCTCATTTCTATGTTTCATGGTAAGATATAATATGATTTGCAAAGTGTTATGTATTCCTCGTCTACACATCAAATGAATGTAAATGCGACACTTCCTTGCAAGGAAATAGCGTTTGCAGATGTCTACGTATCGTAGCAATAGAGTTCTTATGATTCATAGAACGCGATATCGCATCTCATTTCTACGTTTCATGGTAAGGTATAATATGATTTGCGAAGTGTTATGTATCCGTCGTCTACACTTCAAATGAATGTAAATGCGACACTTTCTTGCAAGGAAATAGCGTTTGCCGATGTCTGCGTATCGTAGCAATAGAGTTCTTATGATTCATAAAACGCGATATCGCATCTCATTTCTATGTTTCATGGTAAGATGTAATATGATTTGCGAAGTGTTATGTATTCCTCGCCTACACTTCAAATGAATGTAACTGCGACACATCCTTGCTAGGAAATAGCGTCTGCAGATGGCTAGGTATCGTAGCAATAGATTTCTAATGCTTCTTAAAACGCGATATCGCATCTCATTTCTATGTTTCATGGTAAGATATAATATTCATTGCGAAGTGTTATGCATTCCTCGTCTACGATTCAAATGAATGTAAATGCAACATTTCCTTGCAAGGAAATAGCGTTTGTAGATGTCTACGTATCGTAGCAATAGAGTTCTTATGATTCATAAAACGCGATATCGCATCTCATTTCTATGTTTCATGGTAAGATATAATATGATTCGCGACGTATTATGTATTCCTCGTCTATACTTCAAATGAATGTGAATGCGACACTTCCTCGCTAGGAAATAGCGTTTGCAGATGTCTACGTATCGTAGCAATAGAGTTCTTATGATTCTTAAAACGCGATATCGCATCTCATTCCTATGTTTCATGGTAAGATATAATATGATTTGCGAAGTGTTATGTATTCCTCGTCTACACATCAAATGAATGTAAATGCGACACTTCCTTGCAAGGAAATAGCGATTGCAGATGTCTACCTATCGTAGCAGTAGAGTTCTAATGCTTCTTAAAACGCGATAACGCATCTCATTTCCATGTTTCATGGTAAGATATAATATGATTTGCGAAGTGTTATGTATTCCTCGTCTACACTTCAAATGAATGCAAATGCGACACTTCTTTGCAAGGAAATAGCGTTTGCAGATGTCTACGTATCGTAGCAATAGAGTTCTTATGATTCTTAAAACGCGATATCGCATCACATATCTATGTTTCATGGTAAGATATAATATGATTTGCGAAGTGTTATGTATTCCTCGTCTACACTTCAAATGAATGTAAATGCGACACTTTCTTGCAAGGAAATAGCGTTTGCAGATGTCTACGTATCGTAGCAATGGATTTCTGCTGCTTCTTAAAACGCGATATCGCATCTCACTTCTATGATTCATGGTAAGATATAATATGATTTGCGAAGTGTTATGTATTCCTCATCTACACTTCAAATGAATGTAAATGCGACACTTTCTTGCAAGGAAATAGCGTTTGCAGATGTCTACGTATCGTAGCAATGGATTTCTGATGCTTCTTAAACGCGATATCGCATCTCACTTCTATGATTCATGGTAAGATATAATATGATTTGCGAAGTGTTATGTATTCCTCGTCTACATTTCAAATGAATGTAAATGCGACACTTTCTTGCAAGGAAATAGCGTTTGCAGATGTCTACGTATCGTAGCAATGGATTTCTGATGCTTCTTAAAACGCGATATCGCATCTCACTTCCATGATTCATGGTAATATATAATATGATTTGCGAAGTGTCATGTATTCCTCGTCTACACTTCAAATGAATGTAAATGCGACACTTCCCTGCATGGAAATAGCGTTTGCAGATGTCTACGTATCGTAGCAATAGAGTTCTTATGATTCTTAAAACGCGATATCGCCTCTCATTCCTATGTTTCATGGTAAGATATAATATGATTTGCGGAGTGTCATGTATATCTCGTCTACACTTCAAATGAATGTAAATGCGACACTTCTTTGCAAAGAAATAGCGTTTGCAGATGTTTACGTATCGTAGCAATAGAGTTCTTATGATCCTTAAAACGCGATATCGCATCTCATTTCTATGTTTCATGGTAAGATATAATATGATTTGCGGAGTGTTATGTATTCCTCGTCTACATTTCAAATGAATGTAAATGCGACTCTTTCTTGCAAGGAAATAGCGTTTGCAGATGTCTACGTATCGTAGCAATGGATTTCTGCTGCTTCTTAAAACGCGATATCGCATCTCATTTCTATGTTTCATGGTAAGATATAATATGATTTGCGAAGTGTTATGTATTCCTCATCTACACTTCAAATGAATGTAAATGCGACACTTCCTTGCTAGGAAATAGCGTCTGCAGATGTCTACGTCGCGAAGCAGTAGAGTTCAAATGCTTCTTAAAACGAGATTTTGCATCTCATATCTATGTTTCATGATAAGATATAATATTCAATGCGAAGTGTTATGCATTCCTCGTCTACGATTCAAATGAATGTAAATGCAACACTTCCTTCCAAGGAAATAGCGTTTGCAGATGTCTACGTATCGTAGCAATAGAGTTCTAATGCTTCTTAAAACGCGATATCGCACCTCATTTCTATGTTTCATGGTAAGATATAATATGATTTGCAAAGTGTTATGTACTCCTCGTCTACACATCAAATGAATGTAAATGCGACACTTCCTTGCAAGGAAATAGCGTTTGCAGATGTCTACGTATCGTAGCAATAGAGTTCTTATGATTCTTAAAACGCGATATCGCAACTCATTTCTACGTTTCATGGTAAGGTATAATATGATTTGCGAAGTGTTATGTATCCGTCGTCTACACTTCAAATGAATGTAAATGCGACACTTTCTTGCAAGGAAATAGCGTTTGCAGATGTCTACGTATCGTAGCAATTGATTTCTGCTGCTTCTTAAAACGCGATATCGCATCTCATTTCTATGTTTCATGGTAAGATGTAATATGATTTGCGAAGTGTTATGTATCCGTCGTCTACACTTCAAATGGATGTAAATGCGACACTTTCTTGCAAGGAAATAGCGTTTGCAGATGTCTACGTATCGTAGCAATTGATTTCTGCTGCTTCTTAAAACGCGATATCGGATTTCATTTCTATGTTTCATGGTAAGATATAATATGATTTGCGGAGTGTTATGTATTCCTCGTCTACACTTCAAATGAATGTAAATGCGACACTTCCTTGCCACGAAATAGCGTCTGCAGATGTCTAGGTATCGTAGCAATAGAGTTCTTATGATTCTTAAAACGCGATATCGCATCTCATTTCTATGTTTCATGGTAAGGTATAATATGATTTGCGAAGTGTTATGTATCCGTCGTCTACACTTCAAATGAATGTAAATGCGACACTTTCTTGCAAGGAAATAGCGTTTGTAGATGTCTACGTATCGTAGCAATTGATTTCTGCTGCTTCTTAAAAAGCGATATCGCATCACATTTCTATGTTTCATGCTAAGATGTAATACGATTTGCGAAGTGTTATGTATTCCTCGTCTATACGTCAAATGAATGTAACTGCGACACTTCCTTGCTAGGAAATAGCGTCTGCAGATGTCTACGTCGCGAAGCAATAGAGTTCAAATGCATCTTAAAACGAGATTTTGCATCTCATATCTATGTTTCATGATAAGATATAATATTCATTGCGAAGTGTTATGTATTCCTCGTCTACACTTCAAATGAATGTAACTGCGACACATCCTTGCTAGGAAATAGCGTCTGCAGATGGCTAGGTATCGTAGCAATAGAGTTCTAATGCTTCTTAAAACGCGATATCGCACCTCATTTCTATGTTTCATGGTAAGATATAATATGATTTGCAAAGTGTTATGTATTCCTCGTCTACACATCAAATGAATGTAAATGCGACACTTCCTTGCAAGGAAATAGCGTTTGCAGATGTCTACGTATCGTAGCAATAGGGTTCTTATGATTCATAAAACGCGATATCGCATCTCATTTCTACGTTTCATGGTAAGGTATAATATGATTTGCGAAGTGTTATGTATCCGTCGTCTACACTTCAAATGAATGTAAATGCGACACTTTCTTGCAAGGAAATAGCGTTTGCAGATGTCTACGTATCGTAGCAATAGAGTTCTTATGATCCTTAAAACGCGATATCGCATCTCATTTCTATGTTTCATGGTAAGATATAATATGATTTGCGGAGTGTTATGTATTCCTCGTCTACATTTCAAATGAATGTAAATGCGACTCTTTCTTGCAAGGAAATAGCGTTTGCAGATGTCTACGTATCGTAGCAATGGATTTCTGCTGCTTCTTAAAACGCGATATCGCATCTCATTTCTATGTTTCATGGTAAGATATAATATGATTTGCGAAGTGTTATGTATTCCTCATCTGCACTTCAAATGAATGTAAATGCGACACTTCCTTGCTAGGAAATAGCGTCTGCAGACGCCTACGTCGCGAAGCAATAGAGTTCAAATGCTTCTTAAAACGAGATTTTGCATCTCATATCTATGTTTCATGATAAGATATAATATTCATTGCGAAGTGTTATGCATTCCTCGTCTACGATTCAAATGAATGTAAATGCAACACTTCCTTCCAAGGAAATAGCGTTTGCAGATGTCTACGTATCGTAGCAATAGAGTTCTAATGCTTCTTAAAACGCGATATCGCACCTCATTTCTATGTTTCATGGTAAGATATAATATGATTTGCAAAGTGTTATGTACTCCTCGTCTACACATCAAATGAATGTAAATGCGACACTTCCTTGCAAGGAAATAGCGTTTGCAGATGTCTACGTATCGTAGCAATAGAGTTCTTATGATTCTTAAAACGCGATATCGCAACTCATTTCTACGTTTCATGGTAAGGTATAATATGATTTGCGAAGTGTTATGTATCCGTCGTCTACACTTCAAATGAATGTAAATGCGACACTTTCTTGCAAGGAAATAGCGTTTGCAGAATTCTACGTATCGTAGCAATTGATTTCTGCTGCTTCTTAAAACGCGATATCGCATCTCATTTCTATGTTTCATGGTAAGATGTAATATGATTTGCGAAGTGTTATGTATCCGTCGTCTACACTTCAAATGGATGTAAATGCGACACTTTCTTGCAAGGAAATAGCGTTTGCAGATGTCTACGTATCGTAGCAATTGATTTCTGCTGCTTCTTAAAACGCGATATCGGATTTCATTTCTATGTTTCATGGTAAGATATAATATGATTTGCGGAGTGTTATGTATTCCTCGTCTACACTTCAAATGAATGTAAATGCGACATTTCCTTGCCACGAAATAGCGTCTGCAGATGTCTAGGTATCGTAGCAATAGAGTTCTTATGATTCTTAAAACGCGATATCGCATCTCATTTCTATGTTTCATGGTAAGGTATAATATGATTTGCGAAGTGTTATGTATCCGTCGTCTACACTTCAAATGAATGTAAATGCGACACTTTCTTGCAAGGAAATAGCGTTTGTAGATGTCTACGTATCGTAGCAATTGATTTCTGCTGCTTCTTAAAAAGCGATATCGCATCACATTTCTATGTTTCATGCTAAGATGTAATACGATTTGCGAAGTGTTATGTATTCCTCGTCTATACTTCAAATGAATGTAACTGCGACACTTCCTTGCTAGGAAATAGCGTCTGCAGATGTCTACGTCGCGAAGCAATAGAGTTCAAATGCATCTTAAAACGAGATTTTGCATCTCATATCTATGTTTCATGATAAGATATAATATTCATTGCGAAGTGTTATGTATTCCTCGTCTACACTTCAAATGAATGTAACTGCGACACATCCTTGCTAGGAAATAGCGTCTGCAGATGGCTAGGTATCGTAGCAATAGAGTTCTAATGCTTCTTAAAACGCGATATCGCACCTCATTTCTATGTTTCATGGTAAGATATAATATGATTTGCAAAGTGTTATGTATTCCTCGTCTACACATCAAATGAATGTAAATGCGACACTTCCTTGCAAGGAAATAGCGTTTGCAGATGTCTACGTATCGTAGCAATAGAGTTCTTATGATTCATAAAACGCGATATCGCATCTCATTTCTACGTTTCATGGTAAGGTATAATATGATTTGCGAAGTGTTATGTATCCGTCGTCTACACTTCAAATGAATGTAAATGCGACACTTTCTTGCAAGGAAATAGCGTTTGCCGATGTCTACGTATCGTAGCAATAGAGTTCTTATGATTCATAAAACGCGATATCGCATCTCATTTCTATGTTTCATGGTAAGATGTAATATGATTTGCGAAGTGTTATGTATTCCTCGTCTACACTTCAAATGAATGTAACTGCGACACATCCTTGCTAGGAAATAGCGTCTGCAGATGGCTAGGTATCGTAGCAATAGATTTCTAATGCTTCTTAAAACGCGATATCGCATCTCATTTCTATGTTTCATGGTAAGATATAATATTCATTGCGAAGTGTTATGCATTCCTCGTCTACGATTCAAATGAATGTAAATGCAACATTTCCTTGCAAGGAAATAGCGTTTGTAGATGTCTACGTATCGTAGCAATAGAGTTCTTATGATTCATAAAACGCGATATCGCATCTCATTTCTATGTTTCATGGTAAGATATAATATGATTCGCGACGTATTATGTATTCCTCGTCTATACTTCAAATGAATGTGAATGCGACACTTCCTCGCTAGGAAATAGCGTTTGCAGATGTCTACGTATCGTAGCAATAGAGTTCTTATGATTCTTAAAACGCGATATCGCATCTCATTCCTATGTTTCATGGTAAGATATAATATGATTTGCGAAGTGTTATGTATTCCTCGTCTACACATCAAATGAATGTAAATGCGACACTTCCTTGCAAGGAAATAGCGTTTGCAGATGTCTACGTATCGTAGCAATAGAGTTCTTATGATTCTTAAAACGCGATATCGCATCTCAATTCTATGTTTCATGGTAAGATATTATATGATTTGCGAAGTGTCATGTATTCCTCGTCTACACTTCAAATGAATGTAAATGCAACACTTCCTTGCAAGGAAATAGCGTTTGCAGATGTATACGTATCGTAGCAATAGAGTTCTAATGCTTCTTAGAACGCGATATCGCATCTCATTTCTATGTTTCATGGTAAGATATAATATTCATTGCGAAGTGTTATGCATTCCTCGTCTACACTTCAAATGAATGTAAATGCGACACTCCCTTGCAAGGAAATAGCGTTTGCAGATGTCTACGTATCGTAGCAATAGAGTTCAAATGCTTCTTAACACGAGATATTGCATCTCATATCTATGTTTCATGGTAAGATATAATATGATTTGCGAAGTGTTATGTAGTCCTCGTCTACACTTCAAATGAATGTGAATGCGACACTTCCTTGCAAGGAAATAGCGTTTGCAGATGTCTACGTATCGTAGCAATAGAGTTCTAATGCTTCTTAAAACGCGATATCGCATCTCTTTTCTATGTTTCATGGTAAGATGTAATATGATTTGCGGAGTGTTATGTATTCCTCGTCTACACTTCAAATGAATGTAGATGCGACACTTCCTTGCAAGGAAATAGCGTTTGCAGATGTCTGAGTATCGTAGCAATAGAGTTCTTATGATTCTTAAATCGCGATATTGCATCTCATTTCTATGTCTCATGGTAAGATATAATATGATTTGCGAAGTGTTATGTATTCCTCGCCTACACATCAAATGAATGTAAATGCGACACTTCCTTGCTAGGAAATAGCGTTTGCAGATGTCTACGTATCGAAGCAATAGAGTTCAAATGCTTCTTAAAAAAGAGATATTGCATCTCTTATCTATGTTTCATGGTAAGATATAATATGATTTGCGAAGTGTCATGTATTCCTCGTCTACACTTCAAATGAATGTAAATGCGACACTTCCTCGCTAGGAAATAGCGTCTGCAAATGTCTACCTATCGTAGCAATAGAGTACTAATGCTTCTTAAAACGCGATATCGCATCTCATTTCTATGTTTCATGGTAAGATATAATATGATTTGCGAAGTGTCATGTGTTCCTCGTCTACACTTCAAATGAATGTAAATGCGACACTTCCTTGCAAGGGAATAGCGTCTGCAGATGTCTAGGTATCGTAGCTATAGAGTTCTTATGATACTTAAAACGCGATATCGCAACTCATTTCCATGTTTCATGGTAAGATATAATATGATTTGCGAAGTGTTATGTATTCCTCGTCTACACTGCAAACGAATGTAAATGCGACACTTCCTTGCAAGGAAATAGCGTCTGCAGATGTCTACGTCGCGAAGCAATAGAGTTCAAATGCATCTTAAAACGAGATTTTGCATCTCATATCTATGTTTCATGATAAGATATAATATTCATTGCGAAGTGTTATGTATTCCTCGTCTACACTTCAAATGAATGTAATATCATCCTTGCTAGGAAATAGCATCTCATTTCTACGTTTCATGGTAAGGTATAATATGATTTGCGAAGTGTTATGTATCCGTCGTCTACACTTCAAATGAATGTAAATGCGACACTTTCTTGCAAGGAAATAGCGTTTGCAGATGTCTACGTATCGTAGCAATAGAGTTCTTATGATTCATAAAACGCGATATCGCATCTCATTTCTATGTTTCATGGTAAGATGTAATATGATTTGCGAAGTGTTATGTATTCCTCGTCTACACTTCAAATGAATGTAACTGCGACACATCCTTGCTAGGAAATAGCGTCTGCAGATGGCTAGGTATCGTAGCAATAGAGTTCTAATGCTTCTTAAAACGCGATATCGCACCTCATTTCTATGTTTCATGGTAAGATATAATATGATTTGCAAAGTGTTATGTATTCCTCGTCTACACATCAAATGAATGTAAATGCGACACTTCCTTGCAAGGAAATAGCGTTTGCAGATGTCTACGTATCGTAGCTATAGAGTTCTTATGATACTTAAAACGCGATATCGCAACTCATTTCCATGTTTCATGGTAAGATATAATATGATTTGCGAAGTGTTATGTATTCCTCGTCTACACTGCAAACGAATGTAAATGCGACACTTCCTTGCAAGGAAATAGCGTCTGCAGATATCTACGTCGCGAAGCAATAGAGTTCAAATGCATCTTAAAACGAGATTTTGCATCTCATATCTATGTTTCATGATAAGATATAATATTCATTGCGAAGTGTTATGTATTCCTCGTCTACACTTCAAATGAATGTAATATCATCCTTGCTAGGAAATAGCATCTCATTTCTACGTTTCATGGTAAGGTATAATATGATTTGCGAAGTGTTATGTATCCGTCGTCTACACTTCAAATGAATGTAAATGCGACACTTTCTTGCAAGGAAATAGCGTTTGCAGATGTCTACGTATCGTAGCAATAGAGTTCTTATGATTCATAAAACGCGATATCGCATCTCATTTCTATGTTTCATGGTAAGATGTAATATGATTTGCGAAGTGTTATGTATTCCTCGTCTACACTTCAAATGAATGTAACTGCGACACATCCTTGCTAGGAAATAGCGTCTGCAGATGGCTAGGTATCGTAGCAATAGAGTTCTAATGCTTCTTAAAACGCGATATCGCACCTCATTTCTATGTTTCATGGTAAGATATAATATGATTTGCAAAGTGTTATGTATTCCTCGTCTACACATCAAATGAATGTAAATGCGACACTTCCTTGCAAGGAAATAGCGTTTGCAGATGTCTACGTATCGTAGCAATAGAGTTCTTATGATTCATAAAACGCGATATCGCATCTCATTTCTACGTTTCATGGTAAGGTATAATATGATTTGCGAAGTGTTATGTATCCGTCGTCTACACTTCAAATGAATGTAAATGCGACACTTTCTTGCAAGGAAATAGCGTTTGCAGATGTCTACGTATCGTAGCAATAGAGTTCTTATGATTCATAAAACGCGATATCGCATCTCATTTCTATGTTTCATGGTAAGATGTAATATGATTTGCGAAGTGTTATGTATTCCTCGTCTACACTTCAAATGAATGTAACTGCGACACATCCTTGCTAGGAAATAGCGTCTGCAGATGGCTAGGTATCGTAGCAATAGAGTTCTAATGCTTCTTAAAACGCGATATCGCATCTCATTTCTATGTTTCATGGTAAGATATAATATTCATTGCGAAGTGTTATGCATTCCTCGTCTACGATTCAAATGAATGTAAATGCGACACTTCCTTGCAAGGAAATAGCGTTTGCAGATGTCTACGTATCGTAGCAATAGAGTTCTTATGATTCATAAAACGCGATATCGCATCTCATTTCTACGTTTCATGGTAAGGTATAATATGATTTGCGAAGTGTTATGTATTCCTCGTCTACACATCAAATGAATGTAAATGCGACACTTCCTTGCAAGGAAATAGCGTTTGCAGATGTCTACGTATCGTAGCAATAGAGTTCTTATGATTCTTAAAACGCGATATCGCATCTCATTTCTATGTTTCATGGTAAGATATTATATGATTTGCGAAGTGTCATGTATTCCTCGTCTACACTTCAAATGAATGTAAATGCAACACTTCCTTGCAAGGAAATAGCGTTTGCAGATGTATACGTATCGTAGCAATAGAGTTCTAATGCTTCTTAAAACGCGATATCGCATCTCATTTCTATGTTTCATGGTAAGATATAATATTCATTGCGAAGTGTTATGCATTCCTCGTCTACACTTCAAATGAATGTAAATGCGACACTCCCTTGCAAGGAAATAGCGTTTGCAGATGTCTACGTATCGTAGCAATAGAGTTCAAATGCTTCTTAACACGAGATATTGCATCTCATATCTATGTTTCATGGTAAGATATAATATGATTTGCGAAGTGTTATGTAGTCCTCGTCTACACTTCAAATGAATGTGAATGCGACACTTCCTTGCAAGGAAATAGCGTTTGCAGATGTCTACGTATCGTAGCAATAGAGTTCTAATGCTTCTTAAAACGCGATATCGCATCTCTTTTCTATGTTTCATGGTAAGATGTAATATGATTTGCGGAGTGTTATGTATTCCTCGTCTACACTTCAAATGAATGTAGATGCGACACTTCCTTGCAAGGAAATAGCGTTTGCAGATGTCTGAGTATCGTAGCAATAGAGTTCTTATGATACTTAAAACGCGATATCGCAACTCATTTCCATGTTTCATGGTAAGATATAATATGATTTGCGAAGTGTTATGTATTCCTCGTCTACACTGCAAACGAATGTAAATGCGACACTTCCTTGCAAGGAAATAGCGTTTGCAAATTTCTACCTATCGTAGCAATAGTGTTCTAATGCTTCTTAAAACGCGATATCGCATCTCATTTCTATGTTTCATGGTAAGATATAATATGATTTGCGAAGTGTCATGTATTCCTCGTCTACACTTCAAATGAATGTAAATGGGACACTCCCCTGCAAGGAAATAGCGTTTGCAGATGTCTACGTATCGAGGCAATAGAGTTCAAATGCTTCTTAAGAAGAGATATTGCATCTCATATCCATGTTTCATGATAAGATATAATATTCATTGCGAAGTGTTATGCATTCCTCGTCTACGATTCAAATGAATGTAAATGCGACACTTCCTTGCAAGGAAATAGCGTTTGCAGATGTCTACGTATCGAAGCAATAGAGTTCAAATGCTTCTTAAAACACGATATCTCATCTCATTTCTATGTTTCATGGTAAGATATAACATGATTTGGGAAGTGTTATGTATTCCTCGTCTACACTTCAAATGAATGTGAATGCGATACTTCCTCGCTAGGAAATAGCGTTTGCAGATGGCTACGTATCGTATGTGACGTCAGGCGTGCCGCCTGCCACCCTCTCAACGCACCACAGCAACCACCCTCACGCGCCTGCACCACAGGCAACACCCAGGCGCAACTCGCCGTCTCACTCAGGCCAAGGGCTACGACCATCGACTCGCTCGCACCCGCAGAGGTGCTCGCCTTCTCTCTCACTCCAAGGGACCTACCCTCCGTCTCACTCGCACCCGCAGAGGTGTTCGCCACATCTCTCGCTCCAAGGGCAACACACTCTGTCCCACTCGCACCTAGGACTTCGTGCGCCATCTCGCTCGCACCAAGGACCATGTGCGCTGTCTCGCTCCCACTCAAGGAGTCACCCACCGTCTCACTCTTACCTGCAGGGAAACTCGCCCTCTCGCTCACTCCAGGGACGTACCAGGAGAATCAACCTCTACGAGATCCGACGACGGGAACCCTCACCGTACAAAGGACTCTACGATTTCACCATCCCAGATCTGCCATGCCCAAAATACTATTTCTAAGATTATTAATTAACATTATATATATACACTTACATTCTAAGCTCTGTATTCCTAGCTCATAGAATTTACAAGACACAACTTTATAACGACATAAACAACACACATTTTACATTTAAGGCGTAATTTCTAATTTCATTCTTGTACCTCTGAATTCATAAGTTGCGCTAATTAAGTAAGCCGCGACGCGCGAAATCGCGACCGCCTCAGCGGCACGCGCTCTCCACATACTCCCACCTACGTTCGCACGCGACCGAAGCGCTCCGAGAGTCAGAGAGGTCGCAGACGCATCTTGGGAGACACAGTGAGTCTCCACAGTCAATCAGAGACAGTCAGTCTCCACAGTCAATTAGAGACAGTTAGTCTCTACAGTCAATTAGAGACAGTCATGACGGACAGTCAGACACAGTCAGTCAGTACCGTCAGTACGGTACAGTTCTATCCCGCCTTCGGGCACTTCTAATTCCAAGTCTCTTCCAAGTCGCGCCTTAGGGCCGTCGCGCAGCCTCGATGAGGTTCCTAGTTCTAAAGACTTTGTTCTAATTCCTAATTCATAGTTAACCTAGTCTTAATACTTAGAAATAATTGTTCTTGTACTCTTTGATTTAGAATATACTTTATTATTTTTCTACCACATCAAGTTCTAGTTCATTCCATCTCCATTTCTAAATTCAAATTTATTTTAATACAAATTCTTCCAAGTTCGTAACAACTTGAGTGTTTATAAACGAACTCTTCGCGCCGGGAGGAAGAATTTAATCCATTATCTCGTGCGGAATACGTTGGTAAAACGCCAGAATTCTTCGTTCATCGGCGGACGGCGACATTCATCGCAGCTTCCACCGTCACAACGCCGATTCCAGCCAGCCGTACGCCGACTCCTCCCTCGAGAACGACCTTCGACGATCGCCACATCTGAAAGTAGAAGAGGGAAATCAGCGAAAGGTAAGTAAAATCCCTCCTTACACGCGTTCGCGATTGTTTACGGTGCCCGCGTCTTGCCAGAATCGACGGACCCGGTCATACGCGTTTTATACCGGACCGAATTCGCGACTAAAAGGCTTGTGTCATTCAGCCTCCTGGGATACGAATAATTTGTTCGCCAGGACGTGACACGTAGCAATAGCTTTCTAATGCTAATTAAAACGCGATATCGAATCTCATTTCTATGTTTCATGGTAAGATATAATATGATGTGCGAAGTGTTATGTATTCCTCGTCTACACTTCCAATGAAAGTAAATGCGACACTTCTTTGCAAGGAAATAGGGATTGCAGATGTCTACGTATCGTAGCAATAGAGTTAATATGATTCTTAAAACGCGATATCGCATCTCATTTCTATGTTTCATGGTAAGATATAACATGATTTGCGAAGTGTTATGTATTCCTCGTCTACACTTCAAATGAATGTGAATGCGATACTTCCTCGCTAGGAAATAGCGTTTGCAGATGTCTACGTATCGTAGCAATAGCTTTCTAATGCTTCTTAAAACGCGATATCGAATCTCATTTCTATGTTTCATGGTAAGATTTAATATGATTTGCGAAGTGTTATGTATTCCTCGTCTACACTTAAAATGTATGTAAATGCGACACTTCCTCGCTAGGAAATAGCGTTTGCAGATGTCTACGTATCGTAGCAATAGAGTTCTTATGATTCTTAAAACGCTATATTGCATCTCATTTCTACGTTTCATGGTAAGATATAATATTCATTGCGAAGCGTTATGCATTCCTCGTCTACACTTCAAATGAATGTGAATGCGACACTTCCTCGCAAGGAAATAGCGTTTGCAGATGTCTACGTATCGTAGCAATAGAGTTCTAATGCTTCTTAAAACGCGATATCGCATCTCATTTCTATGTTTCATGGTCAAATATAATATGATTTGCGAAGTGTTATGTATTCCTCGTCTACACTTCAAATGAATGTAAATGCGACACTTCCTTGCTAGGAAATAGCGTTTGCAGATGTCTACGTATCGAAGCAATAGAGTTCAAATGCTTCTTAAAACGAGATATTGCATCTCATATCTATGTTTCATGATAAGATATAATATTCATTGCGAAGTGTTATGCATTCCTCGTCTACGACTCAAATGAATGTAAATGCGACACTTCCTTGCAAGGAAATAGCGTTTGCAGATGTCTACGTTTCGTAGCAATAGAGTTCTAATGCTTCTTAAAACGCGATATCGCATCTCATTTCTATGTTTCATGGTAAGATATAATATGATTTGCGAAGTGTTATGTATTCCTCGCCTACACTTCAAATGAATGTAAATGCGACACTTCTTTGCTAGGAAATGGCGTTTGCAAATGTCTACCTATCGTAGCAATAGTGTTCTAATGCTTCTTAAAGCACGATATCGCATCTCATTTCTATGTTTCATGGTAAGATATAATATGATTTGCGAAGTGTTATGTATTCCTCGTCTACACTTCAAATGAATGTAAATGCGACACTTCCTTGCAAGGAAATAGCGATTGCAGATGTCTACGTCTCGTAGCAACAGAGTTCATATGATTCTTAAAACGCGATATCGCATCTCATTTCTATGTTTCATGGGAAGATATAATATGATTTGAGACGTATCATGTATTCCTCGTCTACACTTCAATTGAATGTAAATGCGACACTTCCTTGCTAGGAAATAGCGTCTGCAGATGTCTAGGTATCGTAGCAACAGAGTTCTAGTGCTTCTTAAAACGCGATATCGCAACTCATTTCTATGTTTCATGGTAAGATATAAAATGATTTGCGAAGTGTTATGTATTCCTCGTCTACACTTCAAATGAATGTAAATGCGACACTTCCTTGCAAGGAAATAGCGATTGCAGATGTCTACGTCTCGTAGCAACAGAGTTCATATGATTCTTAAAACGCGATATCGCATCTCATTTCTATGTTTCATGGTAAGATATAATATGATTTGAGAAGTATCATGTATTCCTCGTCTACACTTCAATTGAATGTAAATGCGACACTTCCTTGCTAGGAAATAGCGTCTGCAGATGTCTAGGTATCGTAGCAATAGTGTTCTAATGCTTCTTAAAACGCGATATCGCAATCTCATTTCTATGTTTCATGGTAAGATATAACATGATTTGCGAAGTGTCATGTATTTCTCGTCTACACTTCAAACGAATGTAAATGCGACACTACCTTGCTAGGAAATAGCGTCTGCAGATGTCTAGGTATCGTAGCAATAGGGTTCTAATGCTTCCTATAACGCGACATCGCATCTCATTTCAATGTTTCATGGTAAGATATAATATGATTTGCGAAGTGATATGTATTCCTCGTCTACACTTCAAATGAATGTAAATGCGACACTTCTTTGCTAGGAAATAGCGTTTGCAAATATCTACCTATCGTAGCAATAGTGTTCTAATGCTTCTTAAAACGCGATATCGCATCTCATTTCTATGTTTCATGGTAAGATATAATATGATTTGCGAAGTATCATGTATTCCTAGTCTACACATCAAATGAATGTTAATGCGACACTTCCTTGCTAGGAAATAGCGTCTGCAGATGTCTAGGTATCATAGCAATAGAGTTCCAATGCTTCTTAAAACGCGATACCGCATCTCATTTCTATGTTTCATGGTAAGATATAATATGATTTGCGAAGTGTTATGTATTCCTCGTCTACATTTCAAATGAAAGTAAATGCGACACTTCCTTGCAAGGAAATAGCGATTGCAGATGTCTACGTATCGTAGCAATAGAGTTCATATGATTCTTAAAACGCGATATCACATCTCATTTCTATGTTTCATGGTAAGATATAACATGATTTGCGAAGTGTTATGTATTCCTCGTCTACACTTCAAATGAATGTGAATGCGATACTTCCTCGCTAGGAAATAGCGTTTGCAGATGTCTACGTATCGTAGCAATAGCTTTCTAATGCTTCTTAATACGCGATATCGAATCTCATTTCTATGTTTCATAGTAAGATATAATATGGTTTGCGAAGTGTTATGTATTCCTCGTCTACACTTCAAATGAATGTAAATGCGACACTTCCTTGCTAGGATATAGCGTCTGCAGATGTCTAGGTTTCGTAGCAATAGAGTTCTAATGCTTCTTAAAACGCGATATCGCATCTCATTTCTATGTTTCATGGTAAAATATAATATGATTTGCGAAGTGTCACGTATTCCTCACCTACACTTCAAATGAATGTAAATGCGACACTTCCTTGCTAGGAAATAGCGTTTGCAGATGTCTACGTATCGAAGCAATAGAGTTCAAATGCTTCTTAAAACGAGATATTGCATTTCATATCTATGTTTCCTGATGAGATATAATATTGATTGCGAAGTGTTATGCATTCCTTGTCTACGATTCAAGTGAATGTAAATGCGACACTTCCTTGCAAAGAAATAGCGTTTGCAGATGTCTACGTATCGTAGCAATAGAGTTCTTATGATGCTTAAAACGCGATATCGCATCTCATTTCTATGTTTCATGGTAAGATATAATATGATTTGCGAAGTGTTATGTATTCCTCGTCTACACTTCAAATGAATGTAAATGCGACAATTCCTTGCTAGGAAATAGCGTTTGCAAATGTCTACCTATCGTAGCAATGGTGTTCTAATGCTTCTTAAAGCACGATATCGCATCTCAATTCTATGTTTCATTTTAAGATATAATATGATTTGCGAAGTATCATGTATTCCTCGTCTACACTTGAAATGAATGTAAATGCGACACTACCTTGCTAGGAAATAGCGTCTGCAGATGTCTAGGTATCGTAGCAATAGGGTTCTAATGCTTCTTAAAACGCGACATCGCATCTCATTTCAATGTTTCATGGTAAGATATAATATGATTTGCGAAGTGTTATGTATTCCTCGTCTACACTTCGAATGAATGTAAATGCGACACTTCTTTGCTAGGAAATAGCGTTTGCAAATGTCTACCTATCGTAGCAATAGTGTTCTAATGCTTCTTAAAACGCGATATCGCATCTCATTTCTATGTTTCATGGTAAGATATAATATGATTTGCGAAGTATCATGTATTCCTAGTCTACACTTCAAATGAATGTTAATGCGACACTTCCTTGCTAGGAAATAGCGTCTGCAGTTGTCTAGGTATCGTAGCAATAGAGTTATAATGCTTCTTAAAACGCGATACCGCATCTCATTTCTATGTTTCATGGTAAGATATAATATGATTTGCGAAGTGTTATGTATTCCTCGTCTACATTTCAAATGAAAGTAAATGCGACACTTCCTTGCAAGGAAATAGCGATTGCAGATGTCTACGTATCGTAGCAATAGAGTTCATATGATACTTAAAACGCGATATCACATCTCATTTCTATGTTTCATGGTAAGATATAACATGATTTGCGAAGTGTTATGTATTCCTCGTCTACACTTCAAATGAATGTGAATGCGATACTTCCTCGCTAGGAAATAGCGTTTGCAGATGTCTACGTATCGTAGCAATAGCTTTCTAATGCTTCTTAATACGCGATATCGAATCTCATTTCTATGTTTCATAGCAAGATATAATATGATTTGCGAAGTGTTATGTATTCCTCGTCTACACTTCAAATGAATGTAAATGCGACACTTCCTTGCTAGGATATAGCGTCTGCAGATGTCTAGGTATCGTAGCAATAGAGTTCTAATGCTTCTTAAAACGCGATATCGCATCTCATTTCTATGTTTCATGGTAAAATATAATATGATTTGCGAAGTGTCACGTATTCCTCGCCTACACTTCAAATGAATGTAAATGCGACACTTCCTTGCTAGGAAATAGCGTTTGCAGATGTCTACGTATCGAAGCAATAGAGTTCAAATGCTTCTTAAAACGAGATATTGCATCTCATATCTATGTTTCCTGATAAGATATAATATTCATTGCGAAATGTTATGCATTCCTCGTCTACGATTCAAATGAATGTAAATGCGACACTTCCTTGCAAGGAAATAGCGTTTGCAGATGTCTACGTATCGTAGCAATAGAGTTCTTATGATTCTTAAAACGCGATATCGCATCTCATTTCTATGTTTAATGGTAAGATATAATATGATTTGCGAAGTGTTATGTATTCCTCGTCTACACATCAACTAAATGTAAATGCGCACTTCCTTGCAAGGAAATAGCGTTTGCAGATGTCTACGTATCGAAGCAATGGAGTTCTTATGATTCTTAAAACGCGATATCGCATCTCATTTCTACGTTTCATGGTAAGATATAATATGATTTGCGGAGTGTTATGTATTCCTCGTCTACACTTCAAATGAATGTAAATGCGACACTTCTTTGCAAGGAAATAGCGTTTGCAGATGTCCACGTATCGTAGCAATAGAGTTCCTATGATTCTTAAAGCGCGATATCGCATCTCATTTCTATGTTTCATGGTAAGATATAATATTCATTGCGAAGTGTTATGTATTCCTCGTCTACACTTCAAATGAATGTAAATGCGACACTTCCTTGCAAGGAAATAGCGATTGCAGATGTCTACGTCTCGTAGCAACAGAGTTCATATGATTCTTAAAACGCGATATCGCATCTCATTTCTATGTTTCATGGTAAGATATAATATGATTTGAGAAGTATCATGTATTCCTCGTCTACACTTCAATTGAATGTAAATGCGACACTTCCTTGCTAGGAAATAGCGTCTGCAGATGTCTAGGTATCGTAGCAATAGTGTTCTAATGCTTCTTAAAACGCGATATCGCATCTCATTTCTATGTTTCATGGTAAGATATAACATGATTTGCGAAGTGTCATGTATTTCTCGTCTACACTTCAAACGAATGTAAATGCGACACTACCTTGCTAGGAAATAGCGTCTGCAGATGTCTAGGTATCGTAGCAATAGGGTTCTAATGCTTCTTATAATGCGACATCGCATCTCATTTCAATTTTTCATGGTAAGATATAATATGATTTGCGAAGTGATATGTATTCCTCGTCTACACTTCAAATGAATGTAAATGCGACACTTCTTTGCTAGGAAATAGCGTTTGCAAATGTCTACCTATCGTAGCAATAGTGTTCTAATGCTTCTTAAAACGCGATATCGCATCTCATTTCTATGTTTCATGGTAAGATATAATATGATTTGCGAAGTATCATGTATTCCTAGTCTACACATCAAATGAATGTTAATGCGACACTTCCTTGCTAGGAAATAGCGTCTGCAGATGTCTAGGTATCATAGCAATAGAGTTCCAATGCTTCTTAAAACGCGATACCGCATCTCATTTCTATGTTTCATGGTAAGATATAATATGATTTGCGAAGTGTTATGTATTCCTCGTCTACATTTCAAATGAAAGTAAATGCGACACTTCCTTGCAAGGAAATAGCGATTGCAGATGTCTACGTATCGTAGCAATAGAGTTCATATGATTCTTAAAACGCGATATCACATCTCATTTCTATGTTTCATGGTAAGATATAACATGATTTGCGAAGTGTTATGTATTCCTCGTCTACACTTCAAATGAATGTGAATGCGATACTTCCTCGCTAGGAAATAGCGTTTGCAGATGTCTACGTATCGTAGCAATAGCTTTCTAATGCTTCTTAATACGCGATATCGAATCTCATTTCTATGTTTCATAGTAAGATATAATATGGTTTGCGAAGTGTTATGTATTCCTCGTCTACACTTCAAATGAATGTAAATGCGACACTTCCTTGCTAGGATATAGCGTCTGCAGATGTCTAGGTATAGTAGCAATAGAGTTCTAATGCTTCTTAAAACGCGATATCGCATCTCATTTCTATGTTTCATGGTAAAATATAATATGATTTGCGAAGTGTCACGTATTCCTCGCCTACACTTCAAATGAATGTAAATGCGACACTTCCTTGCTAGGAAATAGCGTTTGCAGATGTCTACGTATCGAAGCAATAGAGTTCAAATGCTTCTTAAAACGAGATATTGCATCTCATATCTATGTTTCCTGATGAGATATAATATTGATTGCGAAGTGTTATGCATTCCTTGTCTACGATTCAAGTGAATGTAAATGCGACACTTCCTTGCAAAGAAATAGCGTTTGCAGATGTCTACGTATCGTAGCAATAGAGTTCTTATGATGCTTAAAACGCGATATCGCATCTCATTTCTATGTTTCATGGTAAGATATAATATGATTTGCGAAGTGTTATGTATTCCTCGTCTACACTTCAAATGAATGTAAATGCGACACTTCCTTGCTAGGAAATAGCGTTTGCAAATGTCTACCTATCGTAGCAATGGTGTTCTAATGCTTCTTAAAGCACGATATCGCATCTCAATTCTATGTTTCATTTTAAGATATAATATGATTTGCGAAGTATCATGTATTCCTCGTCTACACTTGAAATGAATGTAAATGCGACACTACCTTGCTAGGAAATAGCGTCTGCAGATGTCTAGGTATCGTAGCAATAGGGTTCTAATGCTTCTTAAAACGCGACATCGCATCTCATTTCAATGTTTCATGGTAAGATATAATATGATTTGCGAAGTGTTATGTATTCCTCGTCTACACTTCGAATGAATGTAAATGCGACACTTCTTTGCTAGGAAATAGCGTTTGCAAATGTCTACCTATCGTAGCAATAGTGTTCTAATGCTTCTTAAAACGCGATATCGCATCTCATTTCTATGTTTCATGGTAAGATATAATATGATTTGCGAAGTATCATGTATTCCTAGTCTACACTTCAAATGAATGTTAATGCGACACTTCCTTGCTAGGAAATAGCGTCTGCAGATGTCTAGGTATCGTAGCAATAGAGTTCTAATGCTTCTTAAAACGCGATACCGCATCTCATATCTATGTTTCCTGATGAGATATAATATTGATTGCGAAGTGTTATGCATTCCTTGTCTACGATTCAAGTGAATGTAAATGCGACACTTCCTTGCAAAGAAATAGCGTTTGCAGATGTCTACGTATCGTAGCAATAGAGTTCTTATGATGCTTAAAACGCGATATCGCATCTCATTTCTATGTTTCATGGTAAGATATAATATGATTTGCGAAGTGTTATGTATTCCTCGTCTACACTTCAAATGAATGTAAATGCGACACTTCCTTGCTAGGAAATAGCGTCTGCAGATGTCTAGGTATCGTAGCAATAGAGTTCTAATGCTTCTTAAAACGCGATATCGCATCTCATTTCTATGTTTCATGGTAAGATATAATATGATTTGCGAAGTGTCATGTATTCCTCGTCTACACTACAAATGATTGTAAATGCGATACTTCCTTGCTAGGAAATAGCGTCTGCAGTTGTCTAGGTATCGTAGCAATAGAGTTCTAATGCTTCTTAAAACGCGATATCGCATCTCATTTCTATGTTTCATGGTAAGATATAATATGATTTGCGAAGTGTCACGTATTCCTCGCCTACACTTCAAATGAATGTAAATGCGACACTTCCTTGCTAGGAAATAGCGTTTGCAGATGCCTACGTATCGAAGCAATAGAGTTCAAATGCTTCTTAAAACGAGATATTGCATCTCATATCTATGTTTTCTGATAAGATATAATATTCATTGCGAAGTGTTATGTATTCCTCGTCTACATTTCAAATGAAAGTAAATGCGACACTTCCTTGCAAGGAAATAGCGATTGCAGATGTCTACGTATCGTAGCAATGGAGTTCATATGATTCTTAAAACGCGATATCACATCTCATTTCTATGTTTCATGGTAAGATATAACATGATTTGCGAAGTGTTATGTATTCCTCGTCTACACTTCAAATGAATGTGAATGCGATACTTCCTCGCTAGGAAATAGCGTTTGCAGATGTCTACGTATCGTAGCAATAGCTTTCTAATGCTTCTTAATACGCGATATCGAATCTCATTTCTATGTTTCATAGTAAGATATAATATGATTTGCGAAGTGTTATGTATTCCTCGTCTACACTTCAAATGAATGTAAATGAGACACTTCCTTGCTAGGATATAGCGTCTGCAGATGTCTAGGTATAGTAGCAATAGAGTTCTAATGCTTCTTAAAACGCGATATCGCATCTCATTTCTATGTTTCATGGTAAAATATAATATGATTCGCGAAGTGTCACGTATTCCTCGCCTACACTTCAAATGAATGTAAATGCGACACTTCCTTGCTAGGAAATAGCGTTTGCAGATGTCTACGTATCGAAGCAATAGAGTTCAAATGCTTCTTAAAACGAGATATTGCATCTCATATCTATGTTTCCTGATGAGATATAATATTGATTGCGAAGTGTTATGCATTCCTTGTCTACGATTCAAGTGAATGTAAATGCGACACTTCCTTGCAAAGAAATAGCGTTTGCAGATGTCTACGTATCGTAGCAATAGAGTTCTTATGATGCTTAAAACGCGATATCGCATCTCATTTCTATGTTTCATGGTAAGATATAATATGATTTGCGAAGTGTTATGTATTCCTCGTCTACACATCAAATGAATGTAAATGCGACACTTCCTTGCTAGGAAATAGCGTCTGCAGATGTCTAGGTATCGTAGCAATAGAGTTCTAATGCTTCTTAAAACGCGATATCGCATCTCATTTCTATGTTTCATGGTAAGATATAATATGATTTGCGAAGTGTCATGTATTCCTCGTCTACACTACAAATGATTGTAAATGCGATACTTCCTTGCTAGGAAATAGCGTCTGCAGATGTCTAGGTATCGTAGCAATAGAGTTCTAATGCTTCTTAAAACGCGATATCGCATCTCATTTCTATGTTTCATGGTAAGATATAATATGACTTGCGAAGTGTCACGTATTCCTCGCCTACACTTCAAATGAATGTAAATGCGACACTTCCTTGCTAGGAAATAGCGTTTGCAGATGTCTACGTATCGAAGCAATAGAGTTCAAATGCTTCTTAAAACGAGATATTGCATCTCATATCTATGTTTCCTGATAAGATATAATATTCATTGCGAAATGTTATGCATTCCTCGTCTACGATTCAAATGAATGTAAATGCGACACTTCCTTGCAAGGAAATAGCGTTTGCAGATGTCTACGTATCGTAGCAATAGAGTTCTTATGATTCTTAAAACGCGATATCGCATCTCATTTCTATGTTTAATGGTAAGATATAATATGATTTGCGAAGTGTTATGTATTCCTCGTCTACACATCAACTAAATGTAAATGCGCACTTCCTTGCAAGGAAATAGCGTTTGCAGATGTCTACGTATCGAAGCAATGGAGTTCTTATGATTCTTAAAACGCGATATCGCATCTCATTTCTACGTTTCATGGTAAGATATAATATGATTTGCGGAGTGTTATGTATTCCTCGTCTACACTTCAAATGAATGTAAATGCGACACTTCTTTGCAAGGAAATAGCGTTTGCAGATGTCCACGTATCGTAGCAATAGAGTTCCTATGATTCTTAAAGCGCGATATCGCATCTCATTTCTATGTTTCATGGTAAGATATAATATTCATTGCGAAGTGTTATGTATTCCTCGTCTACACTTCAAATGAATGTAAATGCGACAGTTCTTTGCAAGGAAATAGCGTTTGCAGATGTCTACGTATCGTAGCAATAGAGTTCCTATGATTCGTAAAACGCGATATCGTATCTCATTTCTATGTTTCATGGTAAGATATAATATGATTTGCGGAGTGTTATGTATTCCTCGTCTACACTTCAAATGAATGTAAATGCGACACTTCCTTGCTAGGAAATAGCGTTTGCAGATGTCTACGTATCGAAGCAATAGAGTTCAAATGCTTCTTAAAACGAGATATTGCATCTCATATCTATGTTTCCTGATGAGATATAATATTGATTGCGAAGTGTTATGCATTCCTTGTCTACGATTCAAGTGAATGTAAATGCGACACTTCCTTGCAAAGAAATAGCGTTTGCAGATGTCTACGTATCGTAGCAATAGAGTTCTTATGATGCTTAAAACGCGATATCGCATCTCATTTCTATGTTTCATGGTAAGATATAATATGATTTGCGAAGTGTTATGTATTCCTCGTCTACACTTCAAATGAATGTAAATGCGACACTTCCTTGCTAGGAAATAGCGTCTGCAGATGTCTAGGTATCGTAGCAATAGAGTTCTAATGCTTCTTAAAACGCGATATCGCATCTCATTTCTATGTTTCATGGTAAGATATAATATGATTTGCGAAGTGTCATGTATTCCTCGTCTACACTACAAATGATTGTAAATGCGATACTTCCTTGCTAGGAAATAGCGTCTGCAGATGTCTAGGTATCGTAGCAATAGAGTTCTAATGCTTCTTAAAACGCGATATCGCATCTCATTTCTATGTTTCATGGTAAGATATAATATGATTTGCGAAGTGTCACGTATTCCTCGCCTACACTTCAAATGAATGTAAATGCGACACTTCCTTGCTAGGAAATAGCGTTTGCAGATGTCTACGTATCGAAGCAATAGAGTTCAAATGCTTCTTAAAACGAGATATTGCATCTCATATCTATGTTTCCTGATAAGATATAATATTCATTGCGAAATGTTATGCATTCCTCGTCTACACATCAACTAAATGTAAATGCGCACTTCCTTGCAAGGAAATAGCGTTTGCAGATGTCTACGTATCGAAGCAATGGAGTTCTTATGATTCTTAAAACGCGATATCGCATCTCATTTCTACGTTTCATGGTAAGATATAATATGATTTGCGGAGTGTTATGTATTCCTCGTCTACACTTCAAATGAATGTAAATGCGACACTTCTTTGCAAGGAAATAGCGTTTGCAGATGTCCACGTATCGTAGCAATAGAGTTCCTATGATTCTTAAAGCGCGATATCGCATCTCATTTCTATGTTTCATGGTAAGATATAATATTCATTGCGAAGTGTTATGTATTCCTCGTCTACACTTCAAATGAATGTAAATGCGACACTTCTTTGCAAGGAAATAGCGTTTGCAGCTGTCTACGTATCGTAGCAATAGAGTTCCTATGATTCGTAAAACGCGATATCGTATCTCATTTCTATGTTTCATGGTAAGATATAATATGATTTGCGGAGTGTTATGTATTCCTCGTCTACACTTCAAATGAATGTGAATGCGACACTACCTTGCAAGGAAATAGCGTTTGCAGATGTCTACGTATCGTAGCAATAGAGTTCTAATGCTTCTTAAAACGCGATATCGCATCTCATTTCTATGTTTCATAGTAAGATATAATATGATTTGCGAAGTGTTATGTATTCCTCGTCTACACTTCAAATGAATGTAAATGCGACACTTCTTTGCTAGGAAATAGCGTTTGCAAATGTCTACCTATCGTGGCAATAGTGTTCTAATGCTTCTTAAAACGCGATATCGCATCTCATTTCTATGTTTCATGGTAAGATATAATATGATTTGCGAATTGTCATGTATTCCTTGTCTACACTACAAATGAATGTAAATGCGACACTTCCTTGCTAGGATATAGCGTCTGCAGATGTCTAGGTATCGTAGCAATAGAGTTGTAATGCTTCTTAAAACGCGATATTGCATCTCATATCTATGTTTCCTGATAAGATATAATATTCATTGCGAAGTGATATGCATTCCTCGTCTACGATTCAAATGAATGTAAATGCGACATTTCCTTGCAAGGAAATAGCTCTTGCAGATGTCAACGTATCGTAGCAATAGAGTTCTAATGCTTCTTAAAACGCGATATCGCATCTCATTTCTATGTTTCATGGTAAGATATAATATGATTTGCGAAGTGTGATGTATTCCTCGTCTACACTTCAAATGAGTGTAAATGCGACACTTCCTTGCAAGGAAATAGCGATTGCAGATGTCTACGTCTCGTAGCAATAGAGTTCATATGTTCTTAAAACGCGATATCGCATCTCAATTCTATGTTTCATGGTAAGATATAACATGATTTGCGAAGTGTTATGTATTCCTTGTCTACACTTGAAATGAATGTGAATGCGATACTTCCTCGCTAGGAAATAGCGTCTGCAGATGTCTAGGTATCGTAGCAATAGAGTTCTAATGCTTCTTAAAACGCGATATCGCATCTCATCTCTATGTTTCATGGTAAGATATAATATGATTTGCGAAGTGTGATGTATTCCTCGTCTACACTTCAGATGAATGTAAATGCGACACTTCCTTGCAAGGAAATAGCGATTGCAGATGTCTACGTCTCGTAGCAATAGAGTTCATATGTTCTTAAAACGCGATATCGCATCTCAATTCTATGTTTCATGGTAAGATATAACATGATTTGCGATGTGTTATGTATTCCTTGTCTACACTTCAAATGAATGTGAATGCGATACTTCCTCGCTAGGCAATAGAGTCTGCAGATGTCTAGGTATCGTAGCAATAGAGTTCTAATGCTTCTTAAAACGCGATATCGCATCTAATTTCTATGTTTCATGGTGAGATATAATATGATTTGCGAAGTGTCATGTATTCCTCGCCTACACTTCAAATGAATGTGAATGCGATACTTCCTCGCTAGGAAATAGCGTCTGCAGATGTCTAGGTGTCGTAGCAGTAGAGTTCTAATGCTTCTTAAAACGCGATATCGCATCTCATTTCTATGTTTCATGGTGAGATATAACATGATTTGCGAAGTGTCATGTATTCCTCGCCTACACTTCAAATGAATGTAAATGCGACACTTCCTTGCTAGGAAATAGCGTTTGCAGATGTCTACGTATCGAAGCAATAGAGTTCAAAGGCTTCCTAAAACGAGATATTGCATCTCATATCTATGTTTCATGATAAGATATAATATTCATTGCGAAGTGTTATGCATTCCTCGTCTACGATTCAAATGGATGTAAATGCGACTCTTCCTTGCAAGGAAATAGCGTTTGCAGATGTCTACGTATCGAAGCAATAGAGTTCAAATGCTTCCTAAAACGAGATATTGCATCTCATATCTATCTTTCATGATAAGATATAATATTCATTGCGAAGTGTTATGCATTCCTCGTCTACGATTCAAATGGATGTAAATGCGACACTTCCTTGCTAGGAATTAGCGTTTGCAGATGTCTACGTATCGAAGCAATACAGTTCAAATGCTTCTTAAAACGAGATATTCAATCGCATATCTATGTTTCCTGATAAGATATAATATTCATTGCGAAGTGTTATGCATTCCTCGTCTACGATTCAAATGAATGTAAATGCGACACTTCCATGCAAGGAAATAGCGTTTGCAGATGTCTACGTATCGTAGCAATAGAGTTCTTATGATTCTTAAAACGCGATATCGCATCTCATTTCCATGTTTCATGGTAAGATATAATATGATTTGCGAAGTCTCATGTACTCCTCGTCTACACTTCAAATGAATGTAAATGCGACACTTCCTTGCTAGGAAATAAGCGTCTGCAGATGACTAGGTATCGTAGCAATAGAGTTCTAATGCTTCTTAAAACGCGATATCGCATCTCACTTCTATGTTTCATGGTAAGATATAATATGAATTGCGATGTGTTATGTATTCCTCGTCTACACTTCAAATGAAAGTAAATGCGACACTTCCTTGCAAGGAAATAGCGATTGCAGATGTCTACGTCTCGTAGCAATAGAGTTCGTATGTTCTTAAAACGCGATATCGCATCTCAATTCTATGTTTCATGGTAAGATATAACATGATTTGCGAAGTGTTATGTATTCCTTGTCTACACTTCAAATGAATGTGAATGCGATACTTCCTCGCTAGGAAATAGCGTCTGCAGATGTCTAGGTATCGTAGCAATAGAGTTCTAATGCTTCTTAAAACGCGATATCGCATCTCATTTCTATGTTTCATGGTGAGATATAATATGATTTGCGAAGTGTCATGTATTCCTCGCCTACACTTCAAATGAATGTAAATGCGACACTTCCTTGCTAGGAAATACCGTTTGCAGATGTCCACGTATCGAAGCAATAGAGTTCAAAAGCTTCTTAAAACGAGATATTGCATCTCATTTCTATGTTTCATGGTAAGATATAATATGATTTGCGAAGTGTTATGTATTCCTCGTCTACACATCAACTAAATGTAAATGCGCACTTCCTTGCAAGGAAATAGCGTTTGCAGATGTCTACGTATCGTAGCAATAGAGTTCTAATGCTTCTTAAAACGCGATATCGCATCTCATTTCTATGTTTCATGGTACGATATAACATGATTTGCGAAGTATTGTGTATTCCTCGTCTACACTTCAAATGAATGTGAATGCGATACTTCCTCGCTAGGAAATAGCGTCTGCAGATGTCTAGGTGTCGTAGCAATAGGGTTCTAATGCTTCTTAAAACGCGATATCGCATCTCATTTCTATGTTTCATGGTGAGATATAACATGATTTGCGAAGTGTCATGTATTCCTCGCCTACACTTCAAATGAATGTAAATGCGACACTTCCTTGCTAGGAAATAGCGTTTGCAGATGTCTACGTATCGAAGCAATAGAGTTCAAATACTTCTTAAATCGAGATATTGCATCTCATATCTATGTTTCCCGATAAGATATAATATTCATTGCGAAGTGTTGTGCATTCCTCGTCTACGATTCAAATGAATGTAAATGCGACACTTCCTTGCAAGGAAATAGCGTTTGCAGATGTCTACGTTTCGTAGCAATAGAGTTCAAATGCTTCTTAAAACGCGATATCGCAACTCATTTCTATGTTTCATGGTAAGATATAATATGATTTGCGAAGTATCATGTATTCCTCGTCTACACTTCAAATGAATGTAAATGCGACACTTCCTTGCTAGGAAATAGCGTCTGCAGATGTCTAGGTATCGTAGCAATAGAGTTCTAATGCTTCTTAAAACGCGATATCGCATCTCACTTCTATGTTTCATGGTAAGATATAATATGATTTGCGGAGTGTTATGTATTCCTCGTCTACACTTCAAATGAATGTAAATGCGACACTTCCTTGCAAGGAAATAGCGATTGCAGATGTCTACGTATCGTAGCAATAGGGTTCATATGATTCTTAAAACGCGATATCGCATCTCATTTCTATGTTTCATGGTAAGATATAACATAATTTGCGAAGTGTTATGTATTCCTCGTCTACACTTCAAATGAATGTGAATGCGATACTGCCTCGCTAGGAAATAGCGTTTGCAGATGTCTACGTATCGTAGCAATAGCTTTCTAATGCTTCTTAAAACGGGATATTGCATCTCATATCTATGTTTCATGATAAGATATAATATTCATTGCGAAGTGTTATGCATTCCTCGTCTACGATTCAAATGAATTTAAATGCGACACTTCCTTGCTTGGAAATAGCGTCTGCAGATGTCTAGGTATCGTAGCAATAGGGTTCTAATGCTTCTTAAAACGCGATATCGCATCTCATTTCTATGTTTCATGGTGAGATATAATATGATTTGCGAAGTGTCATGTATTCCTCGCCTACACTTCAAATGAATGTAAATGCGACACTTCCTTGCTAGGAAATACCGTTTGCAGATGTCCACGTATCGAAGCAATAGAGTTCAAAAGCTTCTTAAAACGAGATATTGCATCTCATTTCTATGTTTCATGGTAAGATATAATATGATTTGCGAAGTGTTATGTATTCCTCGTCTACACATCAACTAAATGTAAATGCGCACTTCCTTGCAAGGAAATAGCGTTTGCAGATGTCTACGTATCGTAGCAATAGAGTTCTAATGCTTCTTAAAACGCGATATCGCATCACATTTCTATGTTTCATGGTAAGATATAACATGATTTGCGAAGTATTGTGTATTCCTCGTCTACACTTCAAATGAATGTGAATGCGATACTTCCTCGCTAGGAGATATCGTCTGCAGATGTCTAGGTGTCGTAGCAATAGAGTTCTAATGCTTCTTAAAACGCGATATCGCATCTCATTTCTATGTTTCATGGTGAGATATAACATGATTTGCGAAGTGTCATGTATTCCTCGCCTACACTTCAAATGAATGTAAATGCGACACTTCCTTGCTAGGAAATAGCGTTTGCAGATGTCTACGTATCGAAGCAATAGAGTTCAAATGCTTCTTAAATCGAGATATTGCATCTCATATCTATGTTTCCCGATAAGATATAAATTCATTGCGAAGTGTTATGCATTCCTCGTCTACGATTCAAATGAATGTAAATGCGATACTTCCTTGCAAGGAAATAGCGTTTGCAGATGTCTACGTTTCGTAGCAATAGAGTTCTAATGCTTCTTAAAACGCGATATCGCATCTCATTTCTATGTTTCATGGTAAGATATAACATGATTTGCGAAGTATTGTGTATTCCTCGTCTACACTTCAAATGAATGTAAATGCGACTCTTCCTTGCAAGGAAATAGCGTTTGCAGATGTCCACGTATCGAAGCAATAGAGATCAAATGCTTCCTAAAACAAGACATCGCATCTCAATTCTATGTTTCATGATTGGATGTAATATTCATTGCGAAGTGTTATGTATTCCTCGCCTACAATTCAAATGAATGTGAATACGACACTTCCTCGCTAGGAAATAGCGTTTGCAGATGTCTACGTATCGTAGCAGTAGAGTTCTAATGCTTCTTAAAACGCGATATCGCATCTCATTTCCATGTTTCATGGTAAGATATAATATGATTTGCGAAGGATCATGTATTCCTCGTCTACACTTCAAATGAATGTAACTGCGACACTTCCTTGCTAGGAAATAGCGATTGCAGAAGTCTACGTATCGTAGCAATAGAGTTCAAATGCTTCTTAAAACGAGATATTGCATCTCATATATATGTTTCCTGATAAGATATAATATTCATTGCGAAGTGTTATGCATTCCTCGTCTACACTTCAAATGAATGTAAATGCGACACTTCCTTGCAAGGAAATAGCGATTGCAGATGTCTACGTCTCGTAGCAATAGAGTTCATATGATTCTTAAAACGCGATATCGCATCTCATTTCTATGTTTCATGGTAAGATATAACATGATTTGCGAAGTGCTATGTATTCCTTGTCTACACTTCAAATGAATGTGAATGCGATACTTCCTCGCTAGGAAATAGCGTTTGCAGTTGTCTACGTATTGTAGCAATAGCTTTCTAATGCTTTTAAAACGCGATGTCGAATCTCATTTCTATGTTTCATGGTAAGATATAATATGATTTGCGAAGTGTCATGTATTCCTCGTCTACACTTCAAATGAATGTGAATGCGATACTTCCTCGCTAGGAAATAGCGTTTGCAGATGTCTACGTATCGTAGCAATAGCTTTCTAATGCTTCTTAAAACGCGATGTCGAATCTCATTTCTATGTTTCATGGTAAGATATAATATGTTTTGCGAAGTGTCATGTATTCCTCGTCTACACTTCAAATGAATGTAAATGCGACACTTCCTTGCAAGGAAATAGCGTTTGCAGATGTCTACGTATCGTAGCAATAGAGTTCTAATGCTTCTTAAAACGCGATATCGCATCTCATTTCTATGTTTCGTGGTAAGATATAATATGATTTGCGAAGTGTTATGTACTCCTCGTCTACACATCAACTAAATGTAAATGCGCACTTCCTTGCAAGGAAATAGCGTTTGCAGATGTCTACGTATCGTAGCAATAGAGTTCTAATGCTTCTTAAAACGCGATATCGCATCTCATTTCTATGTTTCATGGTAAGATATAACATGATTTGCGAAGTATTGTGTATTCCTCGTCTACACTTCAAATGAATGTGAATGCGATACTTCCTCGCTAGGAAATAGCGTCTGCAGATGTCTAGGTGTCGTAGTAATAGAGTTCTAATGCTTCTTAAAACGCGATATCGCATCTCATTTCTATGTTTCATGGTGAGATATAACATGATTTGCGAAGTGTCATGTATTCCTCGCCTACACTTCAAATGAATGTAAATGCGACACTTCCTTGCTAGGAAATAGCGTTTGCAGATGTCTACGTATCGAAGCAATAGAGTTCAAATGCTTCTTAAATCGAGATATTGCATCTCATATCTATGTTTCCCGATAAGATATAATATTCATTGCGAAGTGTTATGCATTCCTCGTCTACGATTCAAATGAATGTAAATGCGACACTTCCTTGCAAGGAAATAGCGTTTGCAGATGTCTACGTTTCGTAGCAATAGAGTTCAGATGCTTCTTAAAACGCGATATCGCAACTCATTTCTATGTTTCATGGTAAGATATAATATGATTTGCGAAGTATCATGTATTCCTCGTCTACACTTCAAATGAATGTAAATGCGACACTTCCTTGCTAGGAAAGAGCGTCTGCAGATGTCTAGGTATCGTAGCAATAGAGTTCTAATGCTTCTTAAAACGCGATATCGCATCTCACTTCTATGTTTCATGGTAAGATATAATATGATTTGCGGAGTGTTATGTATTCCTCGTCTACACTTCAAATGAATGTAAATGCGACACTTCCTTGCAAGGAAATAGCGATTGCAGATGTCTACGTATCGTAGCAATAGGGTTCATTTGATTCTTAAAACGCTATATCGCATCTCATTTCTATGTTTCATGGTAAGATATAACATGATTTGCGAAGTGTTATGTATTCCTCGTCTACACTTCAAATGAATGTGAATGCGATACTGCCTCGCTAGGAAATAGCGTTTGCAGATGTCTACGTATCGTAGCAATAGCTTTCTAATGCTTCTTAAAACGAGATATTGCATCTCATATCTATGTTTCATGATAAGATATAATATTCAGTGCGAAATGTTATGCATTCCTCGTCTACGATTCAAATGAATGTAAATGCGACACTTCCATGCAAGGAAATAGCGTTTGCAGATGTCTACGTATCGTAGCAATAGAGTTCTCATGATTCTTAAAACGCTATATTGCATCTCATTTTTACGTTTCATGGTAAGATATAATATGATTTGCGAACTGTCATGTATTCGTCGTCTACAATTCAAATGAATGTGAATGCGACACTTCCTCGCTAGGAAATAGCGTTTGCAGATGTCTACGTATCGTAGCAATAGAGTTCTAATGCTTCTTAAAACGCGATATCGCATCTCATTTCCATGTTTCATGGTAAGATATAATATGATTTGCGAAGTATCATGTATTCCTCGTCTACACTTCAAATGAATGTAAATGCGACACTTCCTTGCTAGGAAATAGCGTTTGCAGATGTCTACGTATCGTAGCAATAGAGTTCTTATGATTCTTAATACGCGATATCGCATCTCATTTCTATGTTTCATGGTGAGATATAACATGATTTGCGAAGTGTTATGTATTACTCGTCTACACTTCAAATGAATGTGAATGCGATACTTCCTCGCTAGGAAATAGCGTTTGCAGATGTCTACGTATCGTAGCAATAGAGTTCTAATGCTTCTTAAAACGCGATATCGCATCTCATTTCCATGTTTCATGGTAAGATATAATATGATTTGCGAAGTATCATGTGTTCCTCGTCTACACTTCAAATGAATGTAAATGCGACACTTCCTTGCTAGGAAATAAGCGTCTGCAGATGACTAGGTATCGTAGCAATAGAGTTCTAATGCTTCTTAAAACGCGATATCGCATCTCACTTCTATGTTTCATGGTAAGATATAATTTGATTTGCGAAGTATCATGTATTCCTCGTCTACACTTCAAATGAATGTAAATGCGACACTTCCTTGCTAGGAAATAGCGTCTGCAGATGTCTAGGTATCGTAGCAATAGAGTTCTAATGCTTCTTAAAACGCGATATCGCATCTCACTTCTATGTTTCATGGTAAGATATAATATGATTTGCGAAGTGTTATGTATTCCTCGACTACACTTCAAATGAATGTAAATGCGACGCATCTTTGCGAGGAAATAGCGTTTACAGATGTCTACGTATCGTTGCAATAGAGTTCTTATGATACTTAAAACGCGATATCGCATCTCATTTCTATGTTTCATGGTAAGATATAATATGATTTGCGGAGTGTTATGTATTCCTCGTCTACACTTCAAATGAAAGTAAATGCGACACTTCCTTGCAAGGAAATAGCGATTGCAGATGTCTACGTCTCGTAGCAATAGAGTTCATATGTTCTTAAAACGCGATATCGCATCTCAATTCTATGTCTCATGGTAAGATATAACATGATTTGCGAAGTGTTATGTATTCCTTGTCTACACTTCAAATGAATGTGAATGCGATACTTCCTCGCTAGGAAATAGCGTCTGCAGATGTCTAGGTATCGTAGCAATAGAGTTCTAATGCTTCTTAAAACGCGATATCGCATCTCATTTCTATGTTTCATGGTGAGATATAATATGATTTGCGAAGTGTCATGTATTCCTCGCCTACACTTCAAATGAATGTAAATGCGACACTTCCTTGCTAGGAGATACCGTTTGCAGATGTACTCGTATCGAAGCAATAGAGTTCAAAAGCTTCTTAAAACGAGATATTGCATCTCATTTCTATGTTTCATGGTAAGATATAATATGATTTGCGAAGTGTTATGTATTCCTCGTCTACACATCAACTAAATGTAAATGCGCACTTCCTTGCAAGGAAATAGCGTTTGCAGATGTCTACGTATCGTAGCAATAGAGTTCTAATGCTTCTTAAAACGCGATATCGCATCTCATTTCTATGTTTCATGGTAAGATATAACATGATTTGGGAAGTATTGTGTATTCCTCGTCTACACTTCAAATGAATGTGAATGCGATACTTCCTCGCTAGGAAATAGCGTCTGCAGATATCTAGGTGTCGTAGCAATAGAGTTCTAATGCTTCTTAAAACGCGATATCGCATCTCATTTCTATGTTTCATGGTGAGATATAAGATGATTTGCGAAGTGTCATGTATTCCTCGCCTACACTTCAAATGAATGTAAATGCGACACTTCCTTGCTAGGAAATAGCGTTTGCAGATGTCTACGTATCGAAGCAATAGAGTTCAAATGCTTCTTAAATCGAGATATTGCATCTCATATCTATGTTTCCCGATAAGATATAAATTCATTGCGAAGTGTTATGCATTCCTCGTCTACGATTCAAATGAATGTAAATGCGATACTTCCTTGCAAGGAAATAGCGTTTGCAGATGTCTACGTTTCGTAGCAATAGAGTTCTAATGCTTCTTAAAACGCGATATCGCATCTCATTTCTATGTTTCATGGTAAGATATAACATGATTTGCGAAGTATTGTGTATTCCTCGTCTACACTTCAAATGAATGTAAATGCGACTCTTCCTTGCAAGGAAATAGCGTTTGCAGATGTCCACGTATCGAAGCAATAGAGTTCAAATGCTTCCTAAAACAAGACATCGCATCTCAATTCTATGTTTCATGATAGGATGTAATATTCATTGCGAAGTGTTATGTATTCCTCGCCTACACTTCAAATGAATGTAAATGCGACACTTCCTTGCTAGGAAATAGCGTTTGCATATGTCTACGTATCGAAGCAATAGAGTTCAAATGCATCTTAAAACGAGATATTGCTTCACATATATATGTTTCCTGATAAGATATAATATTCATTGCGAAGTGTTATGCATTCCTCGTCTACGATTCAAATGAATGTAAATGCGACTCTTCCTTGCAAGGAAATAGCGTTTGCAGATGTCTACGTATCGTAGCAATAGAGTTCTTTTGATTCTTAAAACGCTATATTGCATCTCATTTCTACGTTTCATGGTAAGATATAATATGATTTGCGAAGTGTCATGTATTCGTCGTCTACAATTCAAATGAATGTGAATACGACACTTCCTCGCTAGGAAATAGCGTTTGCAGATGTCTACGTATCGTAGCAATAGAGTTCTAATGCTTCTTAAAACGCGATATCGCATCTCATTTCCATGTTTCATGGTAAGATATAATATGATTTGCGAAGGATCATGTATTCCTCGTCTACACTTCAAATGAATGTAACTGCGACACTTCCTTGCTAGGAAATAGCGATTGCAGAAGTCTACGTATCGTAGCAATAGAGTTCAAATGCTTCTTAAAACGAGATATTGCATCTCATATATATGTTTCCTGATAAGATATAATATTCATTGCGAAGTGTTATGCATTCCTCGTCTACACTTCAAATGAATGTAAATGCGACACTTCCTCGCTAGGAAATAGCGTTTGCAGATGTCTACGTATCGAAGCAATAGAGTTCAAATGCTTCTTAAAACGCGATATCGCATCTCATTTCTATGTTTCATGGTAAGATATAATATGATTTGGAAAGTGTTATGTATTCCTCGTCTACACTTCAAATGAAAGTAAATGCGACACTTTCTTGCAAGGAAATAGCGTTTGCAGATGTCTACGTATCGAAGCAATAGAGTTCAAATGCTTCTTAAAACGAGATATTGCATCTCATATCTATGTTTCCTGATGAGATATAATATTGATTGCGAAGTGTTATGCATTCCTTGTCTACGATTCAAGTGAATGTAAATGCGACACTTCCTTGCAAAGAAATAGCGTTTGCAGATGTCTACGTATCGTAGCAATAGAGTTCTTATGATGCTTAAAACGCGATATCGCATCTCATTTCTATGTTTCATGGTAAGATATAATATGATTTGCGAAGTGTTATGTATTCCTCGTCTACACTTCAAATGAATGTAAATGCGACACTTCCTTGCTAGGAAATAGCGTTTGCAAATGTCTACCTATCGTAGCAATGGTGTTCTAATGCTTCTTAAAGCACGATATCGCATCTCAATTCTATGTTTCATTTTAAGATATAATATGATTTGCGAAGTATCATGTATTCCTCGTCTACACTTGAAATGAATGTAAATGCGACACTACCTTGCTAGGAAATAGCGTCTGCAGATGTCTAGGTATCGTAGCAATAGGGTTCTAATGCTTCTTAAAACGCGACATCGCATCTCATTTCAATGTTTCATGGTAAGATATAATATGATTTGCGAAGTGTTATGTATTCCTCGTCTACACTTCGAATGAATGTAAATGCGACACTTCTTTGCTAGGAAATAGCGTTTGCAAATGTCTACCTATCGTAGCAATAGTGTTCTAATGCTTCTTAAAACGCGATATCGCATCTCATTTCTATGTTTCATGGTAAGATATAATATGATTTGCGAAGTATCATGTATTCCTAGTCTACACTTCAAATGAATGTTAATGCGACACTTCCTTGCTAGGAAATAGCGTCTGCAGATGTCTAGGTATCGTAGCAATAGAGTTCTAATGCTTCTTAAAACGCGATACCGCATCTCATATCTATGTTTCCTGATGAGATATAATATTGATTGCGAAGTGTTATGCATTCCTTGTCTACGATTCAAGTGAATGTAAATGCGACACTTCCTTGCAAAGAAATAGCGTTTGCAGATGTCTACGTATCGTAGCAATAGAGTTCTTATGATGCTTAAAACGCGATATCGCATCTCATTTCTATGTTTCATGGTAAGATATAATATGATTTGCGAAGTGTTATGTATTCCTCGTCTACACTTCAAATGAATGTAAATGCGACACTTCCTTGCTAGGAAATAGCGTCTGCAGATGTCTAGGTATCGTAGCAATAGAGTTCTAATGCTTCTTAAAACGCGATATCGCATCTCATTTCTATGTTTCATGGTAAGATATAATATGATTTGCGAAGTGTCATGTATTCCTCGTCTACACTACAAATGATTGTAAATGCGATACTTCCTTGCTAGGAAATAGCGTCTGCAGTTGTCTAGGTATCGTAGCAATAGAGTTCTAATGCTTCTTAAAACGCGATATCGCATCTCATTTCTATGTTTCATGGTAAGATATAATATGATTTGCGAAGTGTCACGTATTCCTCGCCTACACTTCAAATGAATGTAAATGCGACACTTCCTTGCTAGGAAATAGCGTTTGCAGATGCCTACGTATCGAAGCAATAGAGTTCAAATGCTTCTTAAAACGAGATATTGCATCTCATATCTATGTTTTCTGATAAGATATAATATTCATTGCGAAGTGTTATGTATTCCTCGTCTACATTTCAAATGAAAGTAAATGCGACACTTCCTTGCAAGGAAATAGCGATTGCAGATGTCTATGTATCGTAGCAATGGAGTTCATATGATTCTTAAAACGCGATATCACATCTCATTTCTATGTTTCATGGTAAGATATAACATGATTTGCGAAGTGTTATGTATTCCTCGTCTACACTTCAAATGAATGTGAATGCGATACTTCCTCGCTAGGAAATAGCGTTTGCAGATGTCTACGTATCGTAGCAATAGCTTTCTAATGCTTCTTAATACGCGATATCGAATCTCATTTCTATGTTTCATAGTAAGATATAATATGATTTGCGAAGTGTTATGTATTCCTCGTCTACACTTCAAATGAATGTAAATGAGACACTTCCTTGCTAGGATATAGCGTCTGCAGATGTCTAGGTATAGTAGCAATAGAGTTCTAATGCTTCTTAAAACGCGATATCGCATCTCATTTCTATGTTTCATGGTAAAATATAATATGATTCGCGAAGTGTCACGTATTCCTCGCCTACACTTCAAATGAATGTAAATGCGACACTTCCTTGCTAGGAAATAGCGTTTGCAGATGTCTACGTATCGAAGCAATAGAGTTCAAATGCTTCTTAAAACGAGATATTGCATCTCATATCTATGTTTCCTGATGAGATATAATATTGATTGCGAAGTGTTATGCATTCCTTGTCTACGATTCAAGTGAATGTAAATGCGACACTTCCTTGCAAAGAAATAGCGTTTGCAGATGTCTACGTATCGTAGCAATAGAGTTCTTATGATGCTTAAAACGCGATATCGCATCTCATTTCTATGTTTCATGGTAAGATATAATATGATTTGCGAAGTGTTATGTATTCCTCGTCTACACATCAAATGAATGTAAATGCGACACTTCCTTGCTAGGAAATAGCGTCTGCAGATGTCTAGGTATCGTAGCAATAGAGTTCTAATGCTTCTTAAAACGCGATATCGCATCTCATTTCTATGTTTCATGGTAAGATATAATATGATTTGCGAAGTGTCATGTATTCCTCGTCTACACTACAAATGATTGTAAATGCGATACTTCCTTGCTAGGAAATAGCGTCTGCAGATGTCTAGGTATCGTAGCAATAGAGTTCTAATGCTTCTTAAAACGCGATATCGCATCTCATTTCTATGTTTCATGGTAAGATATAATATGACTTGCGAAGTGTCACGTATTCCTCGCCTACACTTCAAATGAATGTAAATGCGACACTTCCTTGCTAGGAAATAGCGTTTGCAGATGTCTACGTATCGAAGCAATAGAGTTCAAATGCTTCTTAAAACGAGATATTGCATCTCATATCTATGTTTCCTGATAAGATATAATATTCATTGCGAAATGTTATGCATTCCTCGTCTACGATTCAAATGAATGTAAATGCGACACTTCCTTGCAAGGAAATAGCGTTTGCAGATGTCTACGTATCGTAGCAATAGAGTTCTTATGATTCTTAAAACGCGATATCGCATCTCATTTCTATGTTTAATGGTAAGATATAATATGATTTGCGAAGTGTTATGTATTCCTCGTCTACACATCAACTAAATGTAAATGCGCACTTCCTTGCAAGGAAATAGCGTTTGCAGATGTCTACGTATCGAAGCAATGGAGTTCTTATGATTCTTAAAACGCGATATCGCATCTCATTTCTACGTTTCATGGTAAGATATAATATGATTTGCGGAGTGTTATGTATTCCTCGTCTACACTTCAAATGAATGTAAATGCGACACTTCTTTGCAAGGAAATAGCGTTTGCAGATGTCCACGTATCGTAGCAATAGAGTTCCTATGATTCTTAAAGCGCGATATCGCATCTCATTTCTATGTTTCATGGTAAGATATAATATTCATTGCGAAGTGTTATGTATTCCTCGTCTACACTTCAAATGAATGTAAATGCGACAGTTCTTTGCAAGGAAATAGCGTTTGCAGATGTCTACGTATCGTAGCAATAGAGTTCCTATGATTCGTAAAACGCGATATCGTATCTCATTTCTATGTTTCATGGTAAGATATAATATGATTTGCGGAGTGTTATGTATTCCTCGTCTACACTTCAAATGAATGTAAATGCGACACTTCCTTGCTAGGAAATAGCGTTTGCAGATGTCTACGTATCGAAGCAATAGAGTTCAAATGCTTCTTAAAACGAGATATTGCATCTCATATCTATGTTTCCTGATGAGATATAATATTGATTGCGAAGTGTTATGCATTCCTTGTCTACGATTCAAGTGAATGTAAATGCGACACTTCCTTGCAAAGAAATAGCGTTTGCAGATGTCTACGTATCGTAGCAATAGAGTTCTTATGATGCTTAAAACGCGATATCGCATCTCATTTCTATGTTTCATGGTAAGATATAATATGATTTGCGAAGTGTTATGTATTCCTCGTCTACACTTCAAATGAATGTAAATGCGACACTTCCTTGCTAGGAAATAGCGTCTGCAGATGTCTAGGTATCGTAGCAATAGAGTTCTAATGCTTCTTAAAACGCGATATCGCATCTCATTTCTATGTTTCATGGTAAGATATAATATGATTTGCGAAGTGTCATGTATTCCTCGTCTACACTACAAATGATTGTAAATGCGATACTTCCTTGCTAGGAAATAGCGTCTGCAGATGTCTAGGTATCGTAGCAATAGAGTTCTAATGCTTCTTAAAACGCGATATCGCATCTCATTTCTATGTTTCATGGTAAGATATAATATGATTTGCGAAGTGTCACGTATTCCTCGCCTACACTTCAAATGAATGTAAATGCGACACTTCCTTGCTAGGAAATAGCGTTTGCAGATGTCTACGTATCGAAGCAATAGAGTTCAAATGCTTCTTAAAACGAGATATTGCATCTCATATCTATGTTTCCTGATAAGATATAATATTCATTGCGAAATGTTATGCATTCCTCGTCTACACATCAACTAAATGTAAATGCGCACTTCCTTGCAAGGAAATAGCGTTTGCAGATGTCTACGTATCGAAGCAATGGAGTTCTTATGATTCTTAAAACGCGATATCGCATCTCATTTCTACGTTTCATGGTAAGATATAATATGATTTGCGGAGTGTTATGTATTCCTCGTCTACACTTCAAATGAATGTAAATGCGACACTTCTTTGCAAGGAAATAGCGTTTGCAGATGTCCACGTATCGTAGCAATAGAGTTCCTATGATTCTTAAAGCGCGATATCGCATCTCATTTCTATGTTTCATGGTAAGATATAATATTCATTGCGAAGTGTTATGTATTCCTCGTCTACACTTCAAATGAATGTAAATGCGACACTTCTTTGCAAGGAAATAGCGTTTGCAGCTGTCTACGTATCGTAGCAATAGAGTTCCTATGATTCGTAAAACGCGATATCGTATCTCATTTCTATGTTTCATGGTAAGATATAATATGATTTGCGGAGTGTTATGTATTCCTCGTCTACACTTCAAATGAATGTGAATGCGACACTACCTTGCAAGGAAATAGCGTTTGCAGATGTCTACGTATCGTAGCAATAGAGTTCTAATGCTTCTTAAAACGCGATATCGCATCTCATTTCTATGTTTCATAGTAAGATATAATATGATTTGCGAAGTGTTATGTATTCCTCGTCTACACTTCAAATGAATGTAAATGCGACACTTCTTTGCTAGGAAATAGCGTTTGCAAATGTCTACCTATCGTGGCAATAGTGTTCTAATGCTTCTTAAAACGCGATATCGCATCTCATTTCTATGTTTCATGGTAAGATATAATATGATTTGCGAATTGTCATGTATTCCTTGTCTACACTACAAATGAATGTAAATGCGACACTTCCTTGCTAGGATATAGCGTCTGCAGATGTCTAGGTATCGTAGCAATAGAGTTGTAATGCTTCTTAAAACGCGATATTGCATCTCATATCTATGTTTCCTGATAAGATATAATATTCATTGCGAAGTGATATGCATTCCTCGTCTACGATTCAAATGAATGTAAATGCGACATTTCCTTGCAAGGAAATAGCTCTTGCAGATGTCAACGTATCGTAGCAATAGAGTTCTAATGCTTCTTAAAACGCGATATCGCATCTCATTTCTATGTTTCATGGTAAGATATAATATGATTTGCGAAGTGTGATGTATTCCTCGTCTACACTTCAAATGAGTGTAAATGCGACACTTCCTTGCAAGGAAATAGCGATTGCAGATGTCTACGTCTCGTAGCAATAGAGTTCATATGTTCTTAAAACGCGATATCGCATCTCAATTCTATGTTTCATGGTAAGATATAACATGATTTGCGAAGTGTTATGTATTCCTTGTCTACACTTGAAATGAATGTGAATGCGATACTTCCTCGCTAGGAAATAGCGTCTGCAGATGTCTAGGTATCGTAGCAATAGAGTTCTAATGCTTCTTAAAACGCGATATCGCATCTCATCTCTATGTTTCATGGTAAGATATAATATGATTTGCGAAGTGTGATGTATTCCTCGTCTACACTTCAGATGAATGTAAATGCGACACTTCCTTGCAAGGAAATAGCGATTGCAGATGTCTACGTCTCGTAGCAATAGAGTTCATATGTTCTTAAAACGCGATATCGCATCTCAATTCTATGTTTCATGGTAAGATATAACATGATTTGCGATGTGTTATGTATTCCTTGTCTACACTTCAAATGAATGTGAATGCGATACTTCCTCGCTAGGCAATAGAGTCTGCAGATGTCTAGGTATCGTAGCAATAGAGTTCTAATGCTTCTTAAAACGCGATATCGCATCTAATTTCTATGTTTCATGGTGAGATATAATATGATTTGCGAAGTGTCATGTATTCCTCGCCTACACTTCAAATGAATGTGAATGCGATACTTCCTCGCTAGGAAATAGCGTCTGCAGATGTCTAGGTGTCGTAGCAGTAGAGTTCTAATGCTTCTTAAAACGCGATATCGCATCTCATTTCTATGTTTCATGGTGAGATATAACATGATTTGCGAAGTGTCATGTATTCCTCGCCTACACTTCAAATGAATGTAAATGCGACACTTCCTTGCTAGGAAATAGCGTTTGCAGATGTCTACGTATCGAAGCAATAGAGTTCAAAGGCTTCCTAAAACGAGATATTGCATCTCATATCTATGTTTCATGATAAGATATAATATTCATTGCGAAGTGTTATGCATTCCTCGTCTACGATTCAAATGGATGTAAATGCGACTCTTCCTTGCAAGGAAATAGCGTTTGCAGATGTCTACGTATCGAAGCAATAGAGTTCAAATGCTTCCTAAAACGAGATATTGCATCTCATATCTATCTTTCATGATAAGATATAATATTCATTGCGAAGTGTTATGCATTCCTCGTCTACGATTCAAATGGATGTAAATGCGACACTTCCTTGCTAGGAATTAGCGTTTGCAGATGTCTACGTATCGAAGCAATACAGTTCAAATGCTTCTTAAAACGAGATATTCAATCGCATATCTATGTTTCCTGATAAGATATAATATTCATTGCGAAGTGTTATGCATTCCTCGTCTACGATTCAAATGAATGTAAATGCGACACTTCCATGCAAGGAAATAGCGTTTGCAGATGTCTACGTATCGTAGCAATAGAGTTCTTATGATTCTTAAAACGCGATATCGCATCTCATTTCCATGTTTCATGGTAAGATATAATATGATTTGCGAAGTCTCATGTACTCCTCGTCTACACTTCAAATGAATGTAAATGCGACACTTCCTTGCTAGGAAATAAGCGTCTGCAGATGACTAGGTATCGTAGCAATAGAGTTCTAATGCTTCTTAAAACGCGATATCGCATCTCACTTCTATGTTTCATGGTAAGATATAATATGAATTGCGATGTGTTATGTATTCCTCGTCTACACTTCAAATGAAAGTAAATGCGACACTTCCTTGCAAGGAAATAGCGATTGCAGATGTCTACGTCTCGTAGCAATAGAGTTCGTATGTTCTTAAAACGCGATATCGCATCTCAATTCTATGTTTCATGGTAAGATATAACATGATTTGCGAAGTGTTATGTATTCCTTGTCTACACTTCAAATGAATGTGAATGCGATACTTCCTCGCTAGGAAATAGCGTCTGCAGATGTCTAGGTATCGTAGCAATAGAGTTCTAATGCTTCTTAAAACGCGATATCGCATCTCATTTCTATGTTTCATGGTGAGATATAATATGATTTGCGAAGTGTCATGTATTCCTCGCCTACACTTCAAATGAATGTAAATGCGACACTTCCTTGCTAGGAAATACCGTTTGCAGATGTCCACGTATCGAAGCAATAGAGTTCAAAAGCTTCTTAAAACGAGATATTGCATCTCATTTCTATGTTTCATGGTAAGATATAATATGATTTGCGAAGTGTTATGTATTCCTCGTCTACACATCAACTAAATGTAAATGCGCACTTCCTTGCAAGGAAATAGCGTTTGCAGATGTCTACGTATCGTAGCAATAGAGTTCTAATGCTTCTTAAAACGCGATATCGCATCTCATTTCTATGTTTCATGGTACGATATAACATGATTTGCGAAGTATTGTGTATTCCTCGTCTACACTTCAAATGAATGTGAATGCGATACTTCCTCGCTAGGAAATAGCGTCTGCAGATGTCTAGGTGTCGTAGCAATAGGGTTCTAATGCTTCTTAAAACGCGATATCGCATCTCATTTCTATGTTTCATGGTGAGATATAACATGATTTGCGAAGTGTCATGTATTCCTCGCCTACACTTCAAATGAATGTAAATGCGACACTTCCTTGCTAGGAAATAGCGTTTGCAGATGTCTACGTATCGAAGCAATAGAGTTCAAATACTTCTTAAATCGAGATATTGCATCTCATATCTATGTTTCCCGATAAGATATAATATTCATTGCGAAGTGTTGTGCATTCCTCGTCTACGATTCAAATGAATGTAAATGCGACACTTCCTTGCAAGGAAATAGCGTTTGCAGATGTCTACGTTTCGTAGCAATAGAGTTCAAATGCTTCTTAAAACGCGATATCGCAACTCATTTCTATGTTTCATGGTAAGATATAATATGATTTGCGAAGTATCATGTATTCCTCGTCTACACTTCAAATGAATGTAAATGCGACACTTCCTTGCTAGGAAATAGCGTCTGCAGATGTCTAGGTATCGTAGCAATAGAGTTCTAATGCTTCTTAAAACGCGATATCGCATCTCACTTCTATGTTTCATGGTAAGATATAATATGATTTGCGGAGTGTTATGTATTCCTCGTCTACACTTCAATGAATGTAAATGCGACACTTCCTTGCAAGGAAATAGCGATTGCAGATGTCTACGTATCGTAGCAATAGGGTTCATATGATTCTTAAAACGCGATATCGCATCTCATTTCTATGTTTCATGGTAAGATATAACATAATTTGCGAAGTGTTATGTATTCCTCGTCTACACTTCAAATGAATGTGAATGCGATACTGCCTCGCTAGGAAATAGCGTTTGCAGATGTCTACGTATCGTAGCAATAGCTTTCTAATGCTTCTTAAAACGGGATATTGCATCTCATATCTATGTTTCATGATAAGATATAATATTCATTGCGAAGTGTTATGCATTCCTCGTCTACGATTCAAATGAATTTAAATGCGACACTTCCTTGCTTGGAAATAGCGTCTGCAGATGTCTAGGTATCGTAGCAATAGGGTTCTAATGCTTCTTAAAACGCGATATCGCATCTCATTTCTATGTTTCATGGTGAGATATAATATGATTTGCGAAGTGTCATGTATTCCTCGCCTACACTTCAAATGAATGTAAATGCGACACTTCCTTGCTAGGAAATACCGTTTGCAGATGTCCACGTATCGAAGCAATAGAGTTCAAAAGCTTCTTAAAACGAGATATTGCATCTCATTTCTATGTTTCATGGTAAGATATAATATGATTTGCGAAGTGTTATGTATTCCTCGTCTACACATCAACTAAATGTAAATGCGCACTTCCTTGCAAGGAAATAGCGTTTGCAGATGTCTACGTATCGTAGCAATAGAGTTCTAATGCTTCTTAAAACGCGATATCGCATCACATTTCTATGTTTCATGGTAAGATATAACATGATTTGCGAAGTATTGTGTATTCCTCGTCTACACTTCAAATGAATGTGAATGCGATACTTCCTCGCTAGGAGATATCGTCTGCAGATGTCTAGGTGTCGTAGCAATAGAGTTCTAATGCTTCTTAAAACGCGATATCGCATCTCATTTCTATGTTTCATGGTGAGATATAACATGATTTGCGAAGTGTCATGTATTCCTCGCCTACACTTCAAATGAATGTAAATGCGACACTTCCTTGCTAGGAAATAGCGTTTGCAGATGTCTACGTATCGAAGCAATAGAGTTCAAATGCTTCTTAAATCGAGATATTGCATCTCATATCTATGTTTCCCGATAAGATATAAATTCATTGCGAAGTGTTATGCATTCCTCGTCTACGATTCAAATGAATGTAAATGCGATACTTCCTTGCAAGGAAATAGCGTTTGCAGATGTCTACGTTTCGTAGCAATAGAGTTCTAATGCTTCTTAAAACGCGATATCGCATCTCATTTCTATGTTTCATGGTAAGATATAACATGATTTGCGAAGTATTGTGTATTCCTCGTCTACACTTCAAATGAATGTAAATGCGACTCTTCCTTGCAAGGAAATAGCGTTTGCAGATGTCCACGTATCGAAGCAATAGAGATCAAATGCTTCCTAAAACAAGACATCGCATCTCAATTCTATGTTTCATGATTGGATGTAATATTCATTGCGAAGTGTTATGTATTCCTCGCCTACAATTCAAATGAATGTGAATACGACACTTCCTCGCTAGGAAATAGCGTTTGCAGATGTCTACGTATCGTAGCAGTAGAGTTCTAATGCTTCTTAAAACGCGATATCGCATCTCATTTCCATGTTTCATGGTAAGATATAATATGATTTGCGAAGGATCATGTATTCCTCGTCTACACTTCAAATGAATGTAACTGCGACACTTCCTTGCTAGGAAATAGCGATTGCAGAAGTCTACGTATCGTAGCAATAGAGTTCAAATGCTTCTTAAAACGAGATATTGCATCTCATATATATGTTTCCTGATAAGATATAATATTCATTGCGAAGTGTTATGCATTCCTCGTCTACACTTCAAATGAATGTAAATGCGACACTTCCTTGCAAGGAAATAGCGATTGCAGATGTCTACGTCTCGTAGCAATAGAGTTCATATGATTCTTAAAACGCGATATCGCATCTCATTTCTATGTTTCATGGTAAGATATAACATGATTTGCGAAGTGCTATGTATTCCTTGTCTACACTTCAAATGAATGTGAATGCGATACTTCCTCGCTAGGAAATAGCGTTTTGCAGTTGTCTACGTATTGTAGCAATAGCTTTCTAATGCTTTTAAAACGCGATGTCGAATCTCATTTCTATGTTTCATGGTAAGATATAATATGATTTGCGAAGTGTCATGTATTCCTCGTCTACACTTCAAATGAATGTGAATGCGATACTTCCTCGCTAGGAAATAGCGTTTGCAGATGTCTACGTATCGTAGCAATAGCTTTCTAATGCTTCTTAAAACGCGATGTCGAATCTCATTTCTATGTTTCATGGTAAGATATAATATGTTTTGCGAAGTGTCATGTATTCCTCGTCTACACTTCAAATGAATGTAAATGCGACACTTCCTTGCAAGGAAATAGCGTTTGCAGATGTCTACGTATCGTAGCAATAGAGTTCTAATGCTTCTTAAAACGCGATATCGCATCTCATTTCTATGTTTCGTGGTAAGATATAATATGATTTGCGAAGTGTTATGTACTCCTCGTCTACACATCAACTAAATGTAAATGCGCACTTCCTTGCAAGGAAATAGCGTTTGCAGATGTCTACGTATCGTAGCAATAGAGTTCTAATGCTTCTTAAAACGCGATATCGCATCTCATTTCTATGTTTCATGGTAAGATATAACATGATTTGCGAAGTATTGTGTATTCCTCGTCTACACTTCAAATGAATGTGAATGCGATACTTCCTCGCTAGGAAATAGCGTCTGCAGATGTCTAGGTGTCGTAGCAATAGAGTTCTAATGCTTCTTAAAACGCGATATCGCATCTCATTTCTATGTTTCATGGTGAGATATAACATGATTTGCGAAGTGTCATGTATTCCTCGCCTACACTTCAAATGAATGTAAATGCGACACTTCCTTGCTAGGGAAATAGCGTTTGCAGATGTCTACGTATCGAAGCAATAGAGTTCAAATGCTTCTTAAATCGAGATATTGCATCTCATATCTATGTTTCCCGATAAGATATAATATTCATTGCGAAGTGTTATGCATTCCTCGTCTACGATTCAAATGAATGTAAATGCGACACTTCCTTGCAAGGAAATAGCGTTTGCAGATGTCTACGTTTCGTAGCAATAGAGTTCAGATGCTTCTTAAAACGCGATATCGCAACTCATTTCTATGTTTTCATGGTAAGATATAATATGATTTGCGAAGTATCATGTATTCCTCGTCTACACTTCAAATGAATGTAAATGCGACACTTCCTTGCTAGGAAAGAGCGTCTGCAGATGTCTAGGTATCGTAGCAATAGAGTTCTAATGCTTCTTAAAACGCGATATCGCATCTCACTTCTATGTTTCATGGTAAGATATAATATGATTTGCGGAGTGTTATGTATTCCTCGTCTACACTTCAAATGAATGTAAATGCGACACTTCCTTGCAAGGAAATAGCGATTGCAGATGTCTACGTATCGTAGCAATAGGGTTCATTTGATTCTTAAAACGCTATATCGCATCTCATTTCTATGTTTCATGGTAAGATATAACATGATTTGCGAAG